>NW_003302551.1:10827632-10829123 GCF_000004255.2 Arabidopsis lyrata subsp. lyrata
CCTTGGGTCTTTCCCAAGGTTTTTTCATTAAAATGATTAAAAACAAAAATGGAGAGGCCCTTTGGCTGCTTCTTTCATCCTCCTTCTTATCTCCATATACCGTCGTTGCCACCTTCGACGATGAACCTTCTTTCCCCGAAAATGCGGATCTCACGAATGACCTAGAACAAAAATGTTTTAGCGTCAATAAAGTCGATCCCTAACCTCAAATTTGAAAATGATCGTCTCAAAAGAGCTTACATTGCTCTTCAAGCGTGGAAAAAAGCCATTTACTCGGACCCGTTTAAGACTACAGCCAATTGGGTTGGTTCTGATGTGTGTTCTTACAATGGAGTTTATTGTGCACCTGCTCTAGATGATGATAGCCTCACGGTCGTAGCTGGAGTTGATCTTAATCACGCGGATATAGCCGGACATTTACCACCAGAGCTTGGCCTTATAACGGACCTAGCTTTGTTTCACATCAATTCTAATCGGTTTTGTGGGATTATTCCCAAAAGTTTATCGAAACTCGCTTTGATGTATGAATTCGATGTTAGCAACAATCGATTCGTTGGTCAGTTCCCTGAAGTTTCACTCTCGTGGCCTTCTTTGAAGTTTCTTGATCTAAGATACAATGAATTCGAAGGAAGTTTGCCATCAGAGATCTTTGATAAAGATCTTGATGCAATCTTTTTGAATAACAATCGGTTTGAATCGGTTATCCCGGGTACAATTGGGAAATCGAAAGCATCGGTTGTGACATTCGCAAACAATAAATTCATTGGTTGTATCCCAAAATCGATTGGTAATATGAAGAACCTCAATGAGATTGTCTTCACTGGAAACAATTTAACCGGTTGTTTCCCAAACGAGATTGGTTTGCTTAACAATGTGACGGTGTTTGATGCGAGCAAGAACGGTTTTGTTGGTAGTTTACCGACAACATTGTCCGGTTTAGCTAGCGTTGAGCAGTTGGATTTATCGCATAATAAGCTCACCGGATTTGTTGTCGACAAATTTTGCAAATTGCCTAATTTGGAGAGCTTCAAGTTTTCTTACAATTTTTTCAATGGAGAAGCTGAGAGCTGTATTCCAGGGAGAAACAATGGGAAACAATTTGATGATACCAACAATTGCTTGCAGAATAGACCGAGTCAAAAGCCTGCTAAGCAATGTTTGCCCGTGGTTAGTCGTCCCGTGGATTGTAGCAAGGACAAGTGTTCTGGCGGTAGCAACGGTGGCTCTAGCCCATCACCAAATCCACCAAGGACGTCCGAGCCAAAGCCATCAAAACCAGAGCCGGTTGTGCCTAAGCCTAGTGAATCACCTAAACCGGAACCACAAAAACCATCAAAACCCCAGACACCAAAAACACCAGAACAACCATCACCTATACCTCAGCCACCAAAGCATGAATCTCCTAAACCGGAAGAACCAGAAAACAAGCCTGAGCTACCAAAACAAGAGGAGTCTCCTTAACCACAACCGCCTATACCTGAAGATTCTCCT
>NW_003302551.1:10829223-10945978 GCF_000004255.2 Arabidopsis lyrata subsp. lyrata
GAGAAGCCTGCAAAATTACATCAAGTGTTAGTATAATCCAACAAATGCCACAAACACAACAAGAATCTCACATACCTTATCTTTAGCATGGTGTCTTGAATTGTGATCAGCTTGCCCACAAACACGACAATGCATGATTCTTTTCTTTGCCTTTGGCTGCTTCTTACTAGGAGACTCATTCAAACCCTTTTTCCTTTTTTTCTCAGCTTTTGTCATCTTGTTGTCTTCTCCTTCTGGTGACTCAGGCACATGGACTCTAGGCCTATGACTCTCAGGCCAGAACTTAGGTCCTCTTTGTGGACAGACGCCATCCGTGTAGTTTCTTTTCCACATTGCTGTCCTGAACCATTGACACACAAAGTTCTCAGGTTCAAGCTTCTTGTAGAGAATGACTCCATATGCATGCTCACACGGGATGCTACAGATCTGCCACTTCCTGCATGTACAAGTGTATGCCTTTAAGTCTACTCGGTGATAATCAGAACCATGCCTCACTTCATACATTCCATTGGTGCTTGTAGATACTTTGGCAGTAGAAGCGAGCTTGTGTTCACCAGCTAGAAACTTGGCAACATAAGGTGTACATGCACCTGCAAAAAAAGATATAAAAGCTGTCAAGTAAACAACAAAGATTAAGTAAACAACAGAGATTAAGAGAGAAGCTTACCTGTGTGAGTATGGGATTCTACAGACCTTTTGGCAATCCTTACCATGGCCATTCTTCTGATAGTCTCTAACATTGCAACAAATGGCTTCTCTCTTGCCTTGTTCAAAGATCCATTGAAAGACTCCACTGAGTTGTTGTCAACATCCTCACAGAAGCTGCCTACTTTCTGGAATGCCCTGGACCAACTCCTTGGATTTGTTTTCATCACATCATTGTAGATAACACTGTCATAGCAGAATATCTTCTCCAAGTGCTGCTTAAAATCTTTTTCATTATAGGCCCAAGCCAAATTCAAGAGCAGTGGCTTTATCCTGGTTTTACTACCATGAGTCTTCTTTAAGTTCCCATAGATGTGTTGGACACACATCCGATGCTCTATATTAGGTAACTCAAGCTGAACAGCTTTGATTAAACCCTGAAACAAAAAAAACAAACATTAGCTAAGACAGGAGTGAAATGACAAAACAAAACAACAAAAGACAAGAGCAGTTACCTTTTGTCTATCAGACATCATGATGAACCCTTCACCATTGCTTAAACCCAAGTCCTCTTTCAACAGCTTCACAAACCAAACCCAATTGTCTGTGTTCTCTACCTTAACCACACCCCAAGCTATAGGATAGATCCTATTGTTAGCATCCCTACCTAATGCTACCAGTAACTGTCCCTTAACCTTATTCTTTAGAAAACAGCCATCAATACCTATCAGAGGCCTACAAGAATCCTTCCATGTTCTTCTAAGGCTGTCAAAACAAACATAGAACCTATTAAAGATGTCTTTACCATCATCAGTCGTCAGACAATCTACCTCAACATGTGACTCCTTGTTTGAATCTACAATCTCAGCCGCATAGTCCCTTAGCCTTGCAAATTGATCATCATACTCCTTCTCAATCCACTGTAACGCTTTCTTCCTCGCAGACTGACATTGATTCCTAGTCACACTAATCTTCCATTGTTCCAAGATGATTTCTTCAATCTTTGCCGGCATGTAGAACTCGGGATTATCCCTAATCTTGTCGACAAACAACCTAGCTATATGAGGCACCTTAAACATCTCACATTCTCCATTTGGGATACAGCTATGTTTGTCAATGAATTTCCTAATCTTCCACATTTGATCCTTCGGAAGTATTGCCGCATAAACTTGCCATTCACACCGAGCTCCATCCTCCTTACCATCATTTCCAACACATTTGAATCCAATCTTATCACTATCATACCTGTACTGCTTCAGATTGCATCCGGTTCTGAGAGCGTAATCAACAACCGCCTCTTTGAATGCAACTCCACTGAAGAAACTCTGCTTCGAGTACAAATGGCCATCACCACGCCTTACATGTGTATCAAATCTTCCAGGTTCGTCGTCGTTTTCTTCATTCTCACTCTCCGGGTACACATCGTGGCGGATTGGTGGTTCGTCGGTCCACTCCCTTAGCATCTCTTCCATGTGAAATTCATCTCTGTCATTAGCTTCAGGATCGACATCGCCGACGGCTTCGGCTTCGCCGAGAACATCAGGATCATGAGGAACTACCGACATCTCCAAGATTTTGAGCAGCAGATCGAAGAGCTTCGATTTTCGATTCTGAGTTTCTAGGGTTCGTCGAGAAATTTCGTTTTGGGGTTAAGTGAATGAAATCGGGTTGTAATCGGGTAGTAATTAGGTTTATTTCGGTTCGAATTAGGTTTAGTCGGTTTAATTAGGTTTCGATATACAGTAAACCGAGTAAACCCAGCACGATGGGGTTATACATCTCCAGCTTTCAGAATCGGGGAGATTAAGATATCGAACTTCCAATTAGGGGAGAAATAAGTGTTTAACTTCCGTTTCATGGACATATAGACAGAGGTCAAAGAACGGGCTTTATCTGGCGTGATAAGCATACTTCTCATGGGGAAATAGACCGTTTTTCATTGGTTAAGTCAAACTCAGTGCTGGTTTTCGCATAATATTTATTAATTCAAATATGAAATTTGAATTTTATAACGGTTTAGGGTAAAAAAATACTTTGCAATGAAGATTATGTATGTGGCAAAATGTTTGAGTTGATTTTAACCGTTTTCCCAATACGTGATGATTTATTCTCGCTAATCTCGTTCATTATTCTCACTCTAGCCTGAATTCAGACATCAGATATTTCTCAGTCATAGTCTCATGTATCAGCCATTTTTAACAGTCTTGATAAAAAATGATTTTTTTAACTCTAGGTGTGATGATGTATCGTTAAACACAAAACAGAGATATTACATTACAACATCTGAACACAAAAATTAAAGAGTGATTTCTTTCACAACTTTTACATACCAATTCGGTTATTTAGAAATGTTTTCCGTAGCGGAGTTTAGCCTTCCAGGATTTGTTTCCTTTCGACCTCGATGAATTGTTTGTTTAGATGATAGCTTTTGGTGGCATTTTGGGTCTCATTCTCTCCCTTGCATTGCAGCAACTGCAATTGAAGACTCCTGACAAGCTCATTTAGCCTCTGGATATGTCTCTCTTGTGATATGATGATCTGTAAAAAACAATGAACTTTGCGGTTAGATTTGACGCTTCCCCTGAGAACGACAGATTAATAGTAGCCGAGCCTGATACAGAAAACACACCAAAATAAGGGCAGCCTTTTGGATTCTTTAGAATATCAGCTTTTTGTAGATGGTGACTGAAAATACCTAAGTGAGAACCGTCCTAAGAGCAGATGAAGTAAACAATTATCTGAAACTAACCTGGAATGTGTTATTAACTTATTATAGAGATGAAAAAGAGCACAAGACCATAACTAATATCATGTTGAGTCCCGAAAGCTATGATCTACCTAATCGTTCTACCTAACCTCATTTAAACTCTTGGATTTGCAGCTACTATAATTGTCATTGTTGTCTAAATGAAAACTTTTGATCCTAGCATTGCTACTCATTCCTGATCCACATAAATAATGATAGCCTCAAGATGGATTAGCAAGGGAAGATGTAGATTACTAAGATAGAAATTGATAGAGAATACATTGAGGTCAGGACTAAGCCAAAACCTAAGGTTACTCAATGAAATGCAACTGGATCCTTGTGGTACTAAAATGTAAGATCAAAGTAAGTTATGTCTAATTACAGTCTTATAGATTTCAACTTCTCTCAAGTATATTATGCATCAGAGGAAACCCACCAAGCAATCCAAGCAAACTATTCAAACACATTCTGAAGAAATCTTATTGAAGAATTCCATACACAACTGCAGAGAGGTATAGAACAAGACACGAAAATCTATCCAAGAAAACATTTAGAATCGTAGAAAGTCCAATAAAAGGTAATCAATGCAAAGAATAAAGTCAATTCATAAACAATAGATCCCATGGTAATCAATACACCTTCTAAGACAACAAAACAAGGATTAAAAACTGATTTAATGGATGCATACATATGAACCTTAGGTATGCCGCCAAGCAACGGATATATAAAGATGAAGCTAAATCATCATGACACTACTACATTTAGGCCATAAGGTCACTATCTCAAAACTATTTCATGTATTTTACATACAACTAAAAATCTCTTCTTCTAACGGGAAACACACAGAAAAATGCATGAAAGAGTTAGGAACCAGTGCTTTCCAATTGGATCCTTATGGTACTAAAATGTAAGATTAAAGAAGTTATGTCTAAAATAGTCTTCTAGATTTTCCACTCCTCTCAATTATCATATGCATAAGAGAAAACCTACTAAGCAATCACAACCACAGAGACTAACAGAATAAGACACGAAATCCAATCCAAGAAATCGTTAAAAATTGCAGAAATTACCATAAAAGATAATCAATGCAAAGAACAAAGTCGATTAAAAACCAACAGATACCATGGTAACCAGGACATTTTTCTCAGGGGGTTAAAAACTGACTTAGCTGATGCAAACATATGAACCTTAAGCATGACGCCAAGTAACAGATACATATGAACCATAAGGTCACCATCCCTAAACTAGATGTTGCATACAACTAAAAAAGCTTGTCTTCTAAAAGGGAACACACGGAAACGCATGAAAGAGTTGGGAATCAGTACCTTCTCTTTGACAGCTTCTTCCCTATCTGAAATTTGCTGCTGTTTCTGAGACGAGCTGGTGGCTGTATCTAACTCAACAAGTGGTTGCCTCCATTCAAACTGAGAGGTAACTATAAGTATAACTAGTAGACCCACGAGCAGGATCGGTTTCGACATTGTTACTTCAGTTGCTTAAAACACCTGCCCCAAGAAATTAGCCAATTTATAATCCAATACACTATTTACAAGCCTACCAACTCAAAAACTACACATTTCCTTTATAATTCACCACTCACCAGCTAATGTGATTGGATTCACAAAGCAATTTAACTATTTTCTAGGCAAAATCAATTTTAACTACTAAAAAAGAAAATAATTCTCATCATTAGCAATTTAAATTTGAAAGTTTCTAAAATCTGCAATTACTAAAGTCAAGCAATAACATATTTAAGACCTATCAACTAGGGCTTGTGAAGAGACGACGATGCATCAATCTCTAAGATAAAAAGATTCGATTTTTATTGTAACCATTTTCTCAGAACCCAAAACAATGAAGACCCAATGAAGCGATTAAGATGATCTTTAAACTTACAAATCGAATTTGACCAGAGGAATAACCAAACTTCATGATCGAACTCTTCCTCCGTTTGGGGTCCAGGAATGGTGAAATTGAAAGAGATCTTTCAAAAATCGAATATTGAGATCAAATTCGCAATCAGAGACACCGAAATGAGAGTTTTGTGTTAGTAGAGAAATGCAAAAGCTGAGGTTTTAATTTGATGCTGATGATGATTGATGAATTGCGTAAAAAAAAAAAGAAAGAGGACTAAATGTTTCAACTTATTAGTAATTTTACCTTTAACTTTCGAATGGTCCCAAATACCCATAGTTCCCTATCATATTCATACACACATTAAGTCACGGATAAAAAACAATGTTTGATGACTAAGCTGCCATTAAACATGGTAGTCGAACTGTCTGATCGGTTAACTCACGATCCGGACATCTTCTCGGTTTGAATTTACTACTAATATCCTACAAATTTTAAAATTGGAAAACCTCACAAAAACTCGCTATTAACCCGCGATCCGGGGAACCTGTAGAACTGGCCATCTATCGGTTCAGAAAAATCATTTGATTTGGAATAAAATATAGATATTTAGACTTTTAGTATTAGTGTATCACTATTCAATATTTAGTTATTTTTATAACTTTTTCAGTTCACTATCCTGCTATCTTAATATTTTTTTTATGGTTTTTCAACATTTTAATTATTTTTTTATTATTATTGTTAGATTTTTGTATTTTGTTAAACATGGTATAGTTATATATTAAATAAATTTTAATCAATTAATCTGTAGTCAAACCGATTAACCCAGTAATTCGATGATCCAGAAGGTAGTCCGGTTCACCGTCCGGGTTAGTTTAAAAACATTTGAAAAAGATAGGAAACATTAGTTGAGGAGACAGAGATAGGAAGTTTCATAGACTAAATTTAGACAGTCCATTTATATGATGACCACTGTAGAACGAATTACTTGCAACTCACCTTGTAGCCGTTATTAGTTATGTACCCGCTTTGGTTTTAGTATTTGTAGTGGCCAAGATGAGTAGCAAGAAATAAATTTTTTATTAAAAGACACATTTTTTCACATCTCTTGTCAAACTGAAAACCCAAATCTTATTGAAAATAATGAATTTATAAAGATAGAAAATCTACCTTATACAGAATTTCATAAATCTACCTTATACAGAACATAGATCTCGAGAACCTCATAGGTTCATACATAGAACACATAGATGCTACACGTAAACTAAGCCTAGCAAGAACAACATCTTCTCTCAACATTAAGAAAAAACCAAGCAAACTGCCTAGAAGTTGTCTTCTTTGGCCTCACACTAAATAAAACACCAACACGGCTATCATAACCAGTAACCAAACAACAACGTCCCATCGCGCTCGGTTTATAGACTTAATTGAGTAGATACCGATAAAGCAATTTGACATGGATATGTTGTTTTCTTCTCCAGTGTCATTTTGTAATGGTAGTTTCTGTAGCAGGGATTGCATTTGTTTGTCTACCATGTCAGGTAAAGGTAGTACTCTTGTGGTGTTGGACTCTGTTTGAAGCCTTGGGACATTGGTCAGTGTATTACCCAATATCGCCGGATCATCTAGCTTTACTATTTCATCCCTCAGGATATCCGCATAGAAATCTTCTTCACTAGGAACCTTAAAACATGGAAAATTAATGGAAATCAGACCATCACCCTAGACATCAACATTTGGTGTATGCGCTATGTCAACCCACAAATGGATCACATGGCATACCCGTAAAAATATGTTAACAAATTATACTTGGAACTAAATAAAAGAGGACCAACCTGTGGATTTTGTGAAGATTGTGAAGATTCTGCTATTTCACTTAGTAGTTCCTGCCCTGACTCACTTGATAAGTAAAAATCAACCATATTTTCCCAACCAGAAATACTTTCTAAAATAGCTTCATTCTGCAAGTTTTCGGGCTTGTCAGACGATAAACTTGGCTGTGGTGGATTTTGAATTGTAGCCCCTTGAAATTCAGTATTCCTCCTAAGTCGGCAAATAACCAGAGCATCCTATATGTAACACTCAAGAAACTCAATAAACATAACATTATCCTATTTTCTAGTTAGTACTATTATGTGGCAATAAAAAGCTTCAAGAATCAGAAGATAGTTTACCAGTGATACTCCAATCATGCAATACTCATGCATAATCCATTCCGTCCTTCCACCTTTTGGCGCGCGGCCAATGTGGAATACAAGCGTCCTCTTTGTTCCAATGACCTCAGAACTCGACTTCACATTACGTTCCTTTCCTGTGGCTTTCCAATATCCCATCCTGGTTGCTCTTTTGTTCTGTGAACCATGGGGATACTTTTTACCACGAGCACAGAAGAAGAACCATTCACTATCCGATTTAACGATGGACTTATCTGCGAGAAACATATAGAAGAACTTGTTAAGAAAAAGGGGAGATACATTATTTTTTCTCTGACAATGGACAAGAAGATTTTGTTGAGCAAAGCCAACAGTAGCTCAATTGTCATAGTCCTGAACTTTTTTCATGCAAATATAAATTACTTTCCATGTGAATACTTACAAATGAAAGAGCAGTTTGTAGTGGTTCAACGCACAAAAGGGATAACTACAAGTAGGAGCAAATCAAGGACAGACATCAAGCAAACGTTGAAACAAAAAACACGTATGTTTTATTACTTTGATGCATTTAACTAATTGCATATTAGAAGCTACCAACACAAGCCAAGTAACCAAATCTTCAAACCAATCCAAGGTTTTGCTTCTTGGTTAAGTAGGTTTCCACAAATTAGCTTATCAGAAATATTGTACCACTAACATGAAGAAGAAGGTATGATATCACACATGTAACCCTGATTTCAAAAGGCGAAATAAATTCATATATATTGGAGTACTTTAACCTATTCAACGCCCTTACTTATTCTCCTATACACTAATTGCATAGAACTGGTAGAAGTTAGCCACATGATTAGATATCGGTACCACCACCGTGAAGCTAAGAAGAAGCCATGTTAATATGTTATCAAACATACCCAATTTCAAAAGGAGAAAGTTCATATTCTTGAACTTCTTCTTGGAAACACTGATAATCTGGTTCTATAAACCCCGTAGAAACTATCCGAATGACTAGAGGAGATCAACCGGATTCATGAATATACTATATAGTAAGCTTCATAGTCTAGGAGATCATATATCAATTCCCTAGAAAACAGTACTATATATATAGAGGATGGAACATGTAGCTCACCTAAATTCAAAAGTTCACATGGGGACTCAAGAATCAAAAAATAAAAAAAAATTGACATGGATATTTCCGGGGAAATGCTACAATTAATACCAAATTTGTCATCCGAGATTCCAACTATTTTTTTTTGCAAAAATAAGTAACCTAGGTAATAACGACATACCAAAATAGTAAGTTCTACGCTTTTTTTTTCCTTCCGACAAGAATAACCCAAATTTAGAAAACATGAAGATATAACTTTGTAAGAAGAACAAAAAGGGTAAGTCGGAGAGGAAACAAACCAGGCAAATCCCAAGGCTCGAAGTTATAAATATCGACTTCAGGTATAATCTCAACGGACTTCTCCAAACCATCCATCTTCCGTTTCAAGTAATAAGATATGAGTTCGATATCCGTCGGTGAGAATTTGAAGCCAGGGAACGCCGTCGTCACCGCCGGCTCAGCCGCCATATAAAAAGATAAGGGAAGAGAGATCAAAAGGGTTCTTGATTTTAGCTACTGAGAGGAATTGAGTAGTCAAAAAAATAAAACAAGATTCTTTCTCTCTCTCACTGTCTCGGGAATTGGAACCAGAGACCCTTGAAGAAACTATAAAGAGAGGCGATGATCAGCTGCTTCACTTACACTGACTTTCACTTCGTGTTTCTGTTTTTTTAACCAACAGTTGTTGCACAGATATTGACAATTCTACGTATCATTGCCACATCACCATACTACTCCTTGGGGTGGACACGGAGCAGATATCCGGGATTTTGGTAATATTTGTGATTCGATTCGCTTTTCGAATACTAAGTTTTTCGATTCGTATTTGCTTCGTTAGTGATCGGATATCCGGCTGTTCGAATATCCGTTAAAATCCAAACTATTTGCCGGATATTCGATCCGTTAAATATTTGTTTAAAAATAAATTAAAAGAATTAAATAAACAAAAAATTGATCCAAAAATAGTAAAATTTTGATAAGAAATATATCATTCTCCTTTAATTGTTCAAACTAGTAGTTCAAATAATTAATGCGGTGATTAGAAAATCATAAAACACATTCAAGAATAATGAAATTATAATTTATATATGTAATTATCTATATATATGTATGTATTCCGGAGCGGAGCGGATATCCGCCTCTTTAAATTATAGTATTTGATATTTGCTCCGCTTTTGACGAATACCTATTTTTAATATTTGATTTACTTCGTAAAGTTACGGATATCCGTATTTTTCAAATCAAATCAAATCGAATAACGGATCGAAGCGAATCTAACGAATATTTTGCCCAGCCCTTATACTCGTGCTCAATTTTATTTTATTATTTTCATTTATGTATAATAATTACTACTACCTCCGTTTCGTTTTAGTTGATGTTTTAGGACTTAAATTTTGTTTCGTAATAGTTGTCGTTTTAGGTTTTCAATGCAAATGTTTGGTAAAAATTGCAGTATTATCCCTATTGTTTTAATGCTTTGGCCAATGAAAAAATTTATAAGATATATTAATAAAGGGTAAAACAAAAAATTTAATGCTTTTCTTAATTTGTGTGAAAAAACCTTAAACGACAATTAAAACGAAACGGAGGGAGTACTTGTCAAATTTCAGATGATATATAAAATATGTAAATTTTAGTGAGTGGTCTGGGTTTCGGCTCTGATCATAGTTTCAAAGAGAACTGATCTTGTTGTGATTACTTTATTCGATTGTGGGAATGGCAAAGAGAAGTGAGATGTTTGATGAAAGATCAATCCTGGTTTAGGATCGGGTTTGGTTTGGTTTCAGTTTGATTTCGATTTGAATTTTTTGGTTTTTCGTTTTTTTGGTTTATGAAATTTTTTATCTATTATGAATGGTCTAGTTTGGTTTCAGATTCGGATGTCGAGTTTTAATCAAATATATCTTTAATTTTTAAAGAAATTTTGTTTGTTGATCTAATTTATTCAGTTTAGTTCGGAATTTGTTTCAATTTTTTACTTATAGAAAATATAAAATCCATTTGAACCATATTAACATATGATTTGGTTTCAGATTGAGTATTTCAGTTCGATTCGTTCGTAACAGATCGATTTGTTTATCGGGATTGAATACCCCTCGCGAGGAGTAAGCAACACTCCACAGCTACAGTTGAAAAGAATATGATCCCATTTCTTGCAGATAATTGATCGGACGTAGACTTGATAATAAGATCTGATTTTACACGCAAGTGCACACTTATTGTGTCGTATCATTAACTACATCAAATCCACAAGAAGTTAGAAATGAGTACACGGAACCTTTTTGATTGGTTTTGGTTTGCAATGACTAATCACATGATTTAAAAAGAAACCAAAAAAGTAACTATTAGGTCACAAGGATTCATGAATTCAGATCAGAACAAAAATTCACCAAAGAAGCAATAAATAATGTTTCTAGAAATTCGAACAGAAATTAGACTAACATTCTTGCAAAACATTAACCTTATGCATAAATGATATGATTTTTAAACCATGATTCCAAATAACTAAAATTGAACAAGCATTAATTCAGCTATGATATGTTCACAATACCCCGTAATATCTGAAGTTCTTTACACATCTAAAGTCTTTCAAACATTTATTCAAACACATTCAGTGCGTTTAACTACCTAGGATACCCAAAACCAGGTTTAAGTTCTTACTCTAAGATTAACTCAAATGAAGAAGCCAATTCATGAAATCATTAATCATCATTCCTTATATTTATCAAACCTTAAAATCCGTTCAGAAATCCTCGAAAACTCAACTATGAAACTACTCGCACATAGAAAATAGTGTAGCAAAAGAAAATATAGAAAAATAATAATGTATTAGAGAGATACATTATTATCTTTTCTATTGATTAGGGTTAAGAAATGTTCTCCTAATAACTTACAAATGCAAAAAAGAGGTACAAATCTCAATCAAATGAATGGTAGTCTTCTAACACTCGAATAGTGTTTGTGATTAGATAACTAACATTTGTCTCAGAGAATGTGACTAGTCAAACTGGGGTGATGTTCTAAACTAGATCAAACCCATTCAATCTTCTAAGCTTAAGTCATAGTGGGGACAATGTGTGATGTTCTAGGATCGGTCAAATGATGATCTAAGTCCAAGTCTATCATTTGATTAGATGAAGAGAAAGAAAAATTTTCCTCCACAGTGGCCATAGTCCAAGTGGGAGGAGGAGAAGTTATTCATCATCTGATTGATGAACCATTTTCCTCTATTTAGGCACTAGTACGCAAGCTAACGTATGAATGAGAGAGTTTGTTGAATCGATTGTCTAGATCAACCTTGATTTACTCGAATCCATTTCTTCTTTTTTCATGATTTGTCAGCGTATTGGTTAGGAAAACATGCTTTGCATGTTTATCAAAGCCGGCCATGGGTACAAGGCATACAAGGCAACCAAGCTGATGTATATGGCCGTCATAAATATATGTATTTAATCGGTTCCGATTATTTTAAAATTTCAAAAATTTATTAGTTATGCGTCTAGCCGGGCATGAGAGCCCAATAAAAAAGGACCGACTTGGAAACTGACTTCATACTTAGAAAAGAGATTTGGGTACAAACCAACGTTCCACATCGGAAGTTTAGAAAATAAAATATATAAGTAAAGTCTAACTCCAATTAGTATACGACCTTTTGGGAAAGAGTCCAATAACATATCTGTGTGGATTTGGGCACGTAGGCGTAGACCCAAAGCAAACAATATCATATTAATGAGAGTTGGAATGGGCTTAGAGAACCCAATAAAGATATGACATGTTCGAATTTATAAGTGAGCTTTTTCATTTCATTTTTTAAAGGAAAAATCAGCTTTTTTTCTCTAATCGGAGTCACCGAAATGATCAGGACACGCTATGATGTTTCATAATGCAAACGTTTTTCCGTACACATTAAATTTCTTGTTGGTATCATTATCATATGTCTAGGGCTCGGCTCCAGGAAACGTTATTCTAAGAGGCAAGCCATCAAGGCTGCATCCTAGTCTTTCCGGAAGGCCAAGAATTTTATCGGCTCGCCTACATATCGGGGTCATCTTGGTAGGTGAAAATTACCCGTAGGCCGTAACAAATATATTTGTTGCACGTTATGTGATATTTGTAGTAGATATTAAAAGAAAACATTATGTGACATTTGTAGTAGATGTTAAAAAAATGTTCTTTGTAGTCTTTTCGTTTTAATGAACATAGGGTTCAAAGAAAAACAAAATATCTGCAAAACTTTCTCTTTCATCAGTTCCTAATTTAAATTTTATTTATAATAAAATACTTTATTATAAATATTTTAATTTTATCTCTAATAAAATATTATAATAAAATTTCTTAATCGTCCCATAATTAATTACAGTCAATTTGTTAGATAGCATAAAATGACTGACATACAAAAATAGAAAAAAGGGAAAGAAAAAAATAAGAAAGAAAGAAAAGAAAAAGAAGATAGGATCATACCAAAATAGAAAAAATGCATGGAATATGGAGTAATAAATCCATAAAAGAAGAAATCCTTAGGTTTTTTCTTTTTATATTGATTTCAAGAAATGGTTAAGTATATTTTTTTTTAATGTGGTCAGTGTATTTGGCTTGAATTGTGTCCCATGTTGTTTGAAAACTCGGGTACTATTAACTGTAGCAAATATGGTTTGATAGCAAATATGATTTGATAACAAATATGCGGTAGAGAATCCCATAATCTTATCTTCTTACTTAATAACCATTGGTTAAAACCAAAAACAAAAGTCAGTATATATATTGATCCTCTCAAGTCTCTCGGTATTACCGAAGTAAAACAAGTCGTACGTCTAGTACAGAAAAAATGTCAACATTCGAAAACACAACTCCGTTTAACGGCGTTGCCTCATCCACCATTGTAAGAGCTACTATTGTCCAAGCCTCCACCGTCTACAACGATACACCGGCTACTCTAGGTAATCAATCAATCATTTTCCATGATTTTCATGTTTTAGCTATGTCAAATTTTTATGTAACGTTCTACTTGATTTTTGCAGCAAAGGCGAAGAAGTATATTGTAGAGGCTGCGAACAACGGATCGAAGCTGGTGGTGTTCCCGGAGGCGTTTATTGGCGGTTATCCTCGAGGTTTTAGGTTCGGTTTAGCTGTGGGTGTTTTTAACGAAGAGGGCCGTGATGAGTTCCGCAAGTACCATGCTTCTGCCATTCATGTTCCTGGTATCACTTCCCTGGATTCTCTGTTTATTTTTCTATTTTCTATTCTATGTATAAACTGATTTTTTTTTACATAACTTTTAACAATCAACAACTTTGATAAACGTAAATATTTTTGTGCTTAATTATCTGAGTATTCCAAGTACACAACCTGATCTCGGATCCCGATCTCTGATCCAATCATATCGGTCTGAAAAATAGAATTTCCAAATCTTGGTTTTAACATTTAGAATATATGAAAACTTGTTTGGACACTCATTCGTCCTCGATCCGGTATCCGACTCGTAACCTTATAGGTAAAAAAGTATCGGTTGCTTTCGGATCGTGGTAAATGGTGTTATAATTCTTTTATTTGCGAGTAAGGGGTCGGGTATTGGTTGTCGATTATGTTTCCAACTATTCGCCCCATATTCGTTTTAATTTTTTTTTAAATATTGCATTAGTATTCTTTACATAGGTACATATAATTATATAAACTCTTATTTAGAGAAAATAATCGTATAATATGAGTAAATTTGAAGTTTATATCATGTTCTTAATTTTTTTATTTCTGAAATATGATTTGTAGCTTCGGATATTATAAATTGCTTAAATATTTTTAAAAATCTTAGTTTATAAGTATTAGAATGTTATAGAATTATGAATTGTGATGATGAAACTGTAGGCCCTGAAGTTGAAAAATTGGCGGAGTTGGCCGGGAAAAACAATGTGTACTTGGTAATGGGAGCGATAGAGAAGGATGGGTATACACTCTATTGCACAGCTCTTTTCTTCAGTCCACAAGGCCAGTTCTTGGGTAAGCACCGTAAACTCATGCCCACAACTTTGGAACGTTGCATTTGGGGTCAAGGGGACGGATCAACCATTCCCGTTTATGACACTCCCATCGGCAAACTCGGTGCTGCTATTTGCTGGGAGAATAGGATGCCCCTCTACAGAACTGCATTGTACGCCAAAGGTCAGCTTCTATTGCATTGAAGTGTGACACATCTAGCTTTAATGAAATATTCTAACAATTTTTTTTTGTTGGCGTTCAGGCATTGAGCTTTATTGTGCACCTACTGCTGATGGTTCTAAGGAATGGCAATCTTCGATGCTTCACATTGCGATCGAAGGTGGATGTTTCGTATTGTCGGCTTGCCAGTTCTGCCAGCGTAAAGATTTCCCTGATCATCCTGACTACTTGTTTACCGATTTGGACGACAACAAAGAACATGATGCTATTGTCTCCCAAGGCGGAAGTGTCATTATTTCACCTATGGGACAGGTTCTTGCGGGACCAAACTTTGAATCAGAGGGTCTCATCACAGCTGATCTTGGTAAAAATATATATACACTTCTTTAATTTTTATCTTAGGCTATAGAAAATGATAACTTTTTGAGCTTATCATATCATAACGTTATTTTCGTCATCCAGATCTTGGTGAGGTAGCAAGAGCTAAGTTGTACTTTGATGTGGTCGGACATTACTCGAAGCCAGATGTTCTCAGCTTGACCGTAAACGAACACCCGAAGAAACCGGTTACATTCGTGTCGAAGGTGGAGAAAGCGGAGGATGAGTCAAACAAATAATCGAGATTTGTAATTCGTCAGTCATATGATGGAGTCAAGTTCAAAATGTTCTGTTGTTTCAAATATTATGCTGAAGTTTGTTTATCTTTTTGTCCAATAATGCGAAAGAACCAATTGGATATGGTATGGTAAGAGATCCATGTTGTTTCATAAACTAATTGGTTCTCTTCTCTTGTATTTAAAGATTGTGCTATCTTTCAAGTTGAAGTAGCTTCTATCTTTATCCAATTTGAGTGTTTAATCTCGGGTGTTGTGTTGTTATGTTCTTTATTTTTCTTTTCATATTGGCATTTAGAATGTTTGATAATTAAGTTATTGTATTGAACTATTTTCACATACATTAATTCCAAAAAGAAACATATATATATTACTTTTTTTTTGGTATCACATACATATACTCCCTCTATTTCAAATTATTAGTTGTTTTAGAGGTTTTTTTTTGTTTCAAAATGTAAGTTGTTTTTCAAAACCAAGACAAAAAGTTTTTACTTTTAGATTCACTTTATTACTGAAAGCTTCCAAAGCTTTGAATCACGTATTACCAAGAAAAAAAAGTTAATAAAATAGTATTGTCTTTTATTAAGTGTACAAAAAGTAAAAGAAACCTTAATATGTGTGCATTCATGCAAAACAACTAATAATATGAAACAGAGGCAGTATTACTTTATTTTCGTAAGACTAATATTGACAACGAAAATACAAGTTATGCTAAACCATTACGTATATTGGATCTCACATGTTTTTGTTTTATATTCCGTATATGGCTGTCACTAGCTAGGGTGTCGATCAGAAGCGTGATATAAAAAAGACTAAACAGTGTTTGCATAATTGAGTTTGGTTTGTTTCATTGACAATTGTGTTTTGTTTTTTTTTTTCCTTTGGCAAAGTAGAAATCAAGTTCCTACAAGCGAGAAAAGAAAAAAAATAAAAAAAAATAAATAGGAAAGACTTGAGCTTTGGCCGTCAACACTGAGAGCCTATAGAGAGACGGAAAACTTTGAAGCTGGAAAAAACAAGAAGCTGGGCAGGGAGTGTTCGTTCTACAAGATTCACGTGCGGATGAGATCATTACTGTAGAACTAAAATATGAGGCTGAGGTCAATGTGAAGAGTGTCTCGGAGTTGAGTAAAGGCCTATCTTAGGTCGAAGAGATTGTCGAGAAAAAGCTAACAGCATGTTGGGGTTGGGGACCAGTCAGATAAGAGAGTGATTGGGGACAAGCCAACATGGAGTTAGGTTGTGTAACACCAATTAAGTATAATCTTGGTAGAGATTAGCTTAATAGATCTCTTGGCTGCTGCAGATCTAGTAGAATAGAATGGCAGCACAGTAGGGTGTAGTATGCCATGAGCAATTGTAACATTCTTATTCTAGCGGATTTGGTCATGGGGATTTAGGAAAAACTAAACCCCGTTAAGAAACTCTGTGTTGTCCTTTATGGTTAGCACATGTTATTATCTATGTTTTGCTTATCACTCATGAATAGATTAGGTGCTAAATCAATTAGGTGTTCCGCAAACAACATATAGAACTTCCGACAACGTTTTGATTGATTATTAGGTTCTCTGCAATTACATATGATAGTAAATTCAAAAATATTGGACCACCCTAAGATTATATATGAGCCCAACTCACTTTTCAAATATTTAATAAAAATAAAATTGGTTTTAAAAATGCTATTTGTAAAATAAAATTTAATAATTTCATTATTTTAAATTCTTATAGATAGGCTACACCAAAAAATCACTCCTTGTGGTCCAAACATAAATTACAATCAATTTTATGAGGTAGGACGTACGGCCGGCCATAAAAATGTAAGGTATTACGAAATTATAAATATATTTATGTATAAAGGATGAAGTGTATAATTGGTGCAAACAACCAAGATATATATTTTTTTACAGACTGTTTAGATATGGTGAAGATTGTATCTTTTTTAGGTCTGGACATAATACTCGAATCCGAAGAACCAAACAGAATCTGATCCGAAAAACCCAATTTGAATCCGAACCCGAAGTTTTAAATTATCCGAACGGATCCTAAACTTCACAACCCAAAACTCGAACCCGAAGCCGAACAAGTACCCGAAAACATACCTAAAATATAAGTACATAGTTAAATATATTAGTAATATTTATACTTGTAATAACCTAAATACTATAAGAAAAAAAAATGAGAGCGAGGCGATTTTTTGAGCGAACACAACCTTTCACCCTTCTCTCTTGGTTTCTGTCGGAAATTGACAGTTTTCGCCGGTTATCGGCGGTTTCTTCAGGGAAGGGTAATGGTAAAACAGTTACTGTCTCGATAACTGCCATCCCTGTTACTCTATATAATCCTTGCGTCTGTCTCTGGATTAATTGTGTTGACCAGAGTGAAATTCAAATTCCTTTTCCGCTGTTCCTGTTGATCATGGCTGATAAATTACGCAGACAGATGCAAGAGATTGCTCTTGGAATCGAAGAGGAAGTAATCAATCTTCCGTATGAATTGTGCGAAGAGGCGATCAGCGAAACTAGATTCAGTCTCGTGGTCAAACCTGTCAATCCCAAGAAGCAAAACTTAAGGGCGATGCTTGGTACTCTACCATGACTGTGGGGAGTCGGTGACGAAGTCACGGGACGTATATTGGAGAATAAGAAGATACAATTCTTGTTCCAATCAGAAGAATCGATGACCTTTGTTTTAAGACGCGGTCCCTGGTCTTTTAATGAATGGATGTGCGTTACACAACGCTGGAATCCGAACCTTATCGATGATGACTTGAAGAGACTCCCATTCTGGATTCAGATCAGAGGCATCCCTCTCCACTTACTCACGCTCCGAATGATTACATCGATTGGAGGAAGGATGGGTCACTTCCTGGAAACTGATTTTAGAGGAGACAACGCCGTCTTGGTTGATTATGTCTGTGTCAGGATCCTCTGGAATATTGATGATCCTTTAAGGTTCCAAAGGCCTTTCCAATTCGGTGATGAAACCTCTGTTCTGAAGTTCAGATATGAAAAGCTAAGAAACTTCTGCTCTACTTGCGGTTTGCTGACACATGAAGCGATGAATTGTCCTATGAACAACGATATTCAGCCGCCTCCACCTTCGGATGATGAGAATGATGATGATCCGGATTACAATCCAGAGGCACCTATGGCCGACCAACAAGAAGATACACAGAAACTCGGAGTTGACAATGTTGCGGATAGTGGCAAGCATGAAGATACATCTGGTTCATCCAAGAAGAGAAAGATGGAACCATCTAGTGCACCTGAACACATTCATGCTTTCCCACTTGTGTGTTGCGACGTGAGACAGACGAGGGCTACAGAAGATACCGATCTCCAGGTCTACAAACGTCAACGCCGCCAATCTGAGATAATTGAAGGCCGTGCCTGGTACCTTATGCAGCAAGTTCCTTCACCACAACCAACCGAAGCAGGGAGATCCACTCCGAATGCACCAACAACCAACTGTGATGGTACGATGGGCCATAAGCCACTGGAGCTGCCATGAATACAGCATTTTGGAACTGCCGGGGCTTAAAAGGGTCTTTGGTAGTTCGACGCCTTAAGGGAATCAAGGCAACTTATTCTCCGAACATACTCTTTTTGCTCGAAACGAAGAATCCGGATGATGTCGTTCAAGATGTGCCAGCTCAATTAGGATATGACTATGTGAAATGTGTATCTCCTTTGGGTATTGGGGGTGGTTTAGCGTTGTTATGGAACAAGTCAGTTTCAGTTTGCTTTTATGATGTTGATGCAAGACTCATTGATTGTAAGTTAAGTAATAAAGATATGTCTTTCTACTTTTCTTGTGTCTATGGCCATTCAATTCGTCAATTGCGTAATATTTTATGGGAAAGACTTCAAAGAATAGCTCTTATTCGCAATGAACCTTGGCTAATGTGTGGAGACTTTAATGAGATACTTCATGCAAATGAAAAAAGAGGAGGGCCTATAAGAGAGCCGTGGAGCTTGGTGGATTTCAGAAATATGGTTCAAATATGCAAAGTCTCTGATCTACCATTTAAAGGAAACAATATGACTTGGGCTGGGAAAAGAAGAACACATCATGTGGAAAGTTGGATAGATAGGGCAATGGCAAATGACCAGTGGAGAGCTACCTTCCTTTCTTCAGAAATTGAATATCTAGAGATGGTAGAATTTGACCATAGACCTGCCATAATAAAGATCAGAAGGACAACGGAACATGGGAAGAGGCTGTTTCAGTTTGATACACGACTTTGTCAACACTCAGACTTTGAAACCGTTGTGGTAGATAGTTGGAATCAGTTTGAGGGTTTTGCTAACATCACGGTACATGACCGAATCAAGTGCTGTAGAAGAGAGATCTCTGCGTGGAAAAGAAATAACAACACTAACTCAGCAGTGAGAATCAAGGAACTCATCAAAGTTATTGATGAAACTCATACAGATAACGTCACAACAATTGAGCAGATACATAGCCTTCGAAGAGAATTGTTACAAGCGTATAGAGACGAAGAAATCTATTGGAAGTTGAAGAGTAGAAACCAGTGGCTTGAAGAAGGCGACTCAAACACCCGCTTTTTCCATGCGTCTACGAAAAATAGGATTGCCCGTAATAGATTAACTTCGGTTGAAGGTAACAACGGCAATGTGATATTTGGCAATCGCGAGATTGGTGAGGAGGCAGTAAGATATTTTGGTCATTTATTCTCAAGCACAAATACATCAGACCCAGTTGCTACACTTCGCAATATACGACCAGTCGTATCGGAAGACAAGAATGCATCACATGATTGGAACCACACAAACATCTGTTTGATTCCTAAAATCCAACAGCCCAAAACAATGAAAGATTTCCGACCAATCAGTCTCTACAACGTCACTTACAAGATCATCTCAAAAATAATGGTTAAGAGGTTGAAAACTGTGCTGCCATCAATAGTTTCGGAGAATCAAGCTGCATTTATACCAGGCCGGTTCATTACCGATAATGTACTCATAGCTCATGAGATTTTTCACTCGTTACGCGTCCGTAAAAGATGTGCCAATTCGTATATGGCAGTGAAAACTGACATAAGTAAAGCATACGATAGAGTTGAATGGAGATTCTTGGAAGAAGTGCTTCGGAGAAAAGGTTTTGCACACTGTTGGATAAAATGGATCATGGAATGTATACTTTCGGTCTCCTTCTCTGTTTTGATTAACGGCAGTCCGTATGGTTCCTTCAAACCAAGCCGCGGTATACGGCAAGGAGACCCTTTGTCTCCATACCTTTTCATACTTTGTGCAAATGTTTTGAGTTCGCTAATGACACATGCCATTCGAGAAAAGTAGATTAAAGGAATACGAGTCAGCAATAATGGCCCGTCGGTCTCACACCTATTCTTCGCGGATGATTCCTTATTTTTCGTCAAAGCGGATCATAAGAACAGCACCAACTTGCTGAATATTTTCAAAGAGTATGAAACAGCATCGGGTAAAATGATCAACTTAGAGAAGTCGTCCATAACGTTTGGAAATAATGTGTATCAATCTACGAGAGATAGGATTATGAGCACTCTTCGTATACCAAATGTTGGTGGTGGTGGAAAGTATTTGGGGCTCCCTGAACAATTCGGCAGAAGGAAAAAGGACATGTTCCAGTATATCCAAAACCGAGTTCAACATAAGATAGACGGGTGGCAAACTAAGTTTTTATCGCCGGCTAGAAAGGAGACACTAATTAAGAGTGTTACATACGCAATGCCGATTTACTCAATGAATTGTTTTCAATTGCCAATGGAGCTGTGCTCTGATATTGATAGCATGATAGCACGTTTCTGGTGGGGCTCAACAAAAGAGAGACGAAAACTCTCATGGGTAGCATGGAAGAAGATGACAACATCTAAGAAAAGTGGCGGTATGGGATTCTGGGATTTGCATCTATTTAATCAAACACTCCTAGCAAATCAAGTCTGGAAAATTCTACGACGACCACAATCACTCCTATATCGAATACTCAAAGGACGCTACTTTCGCGATGACACCATTTTCTCGGCTACAAGAGGTACACAACCGTCTTACGGTTGGAACTCACTACGCTTTGGTAGAGATCTCCTACAGCGGAGGATACAAGTACTTATTGGTGATGGAAAAACAACATCAATAGGGACTGACCCATGGCTCCCAACCAATCCACCAAGGGCACCTAGGCTACTCCCAACATCCGAACCACTACTCAAGGTTGAAAATCTAATTGACACAATGTGCACCAATGGAATGAAGACCAAATTGCTAGGCTAATCCATCCGGAAGACCACCACCTTATTTCCCAAATCTATCTACCTCTCAAGCCTAAGCCGGATTCACATATTTGGAGCCCAACGAAGGATGGGAACTACACGGTCAAGTCTAGTTATTGGACAGCCATGAACTTACTGATAGACAATGACACTCCACAACCAAGACTAGCACATTTCCCTGATATCTCTACGAGTATTTGGAAGTTGACTATCACTCCCAAATTAAAGCACTTTCTATGGAGAGTGGGGTCACGAGCAATAGGAACTGCGGATAATTTGAGACGTCAGAACATAAATGTAAACCCCTACTGCTCACGGTGTTGCACGGTGCTGGAGACGTGTGACCATACTTTCTTTACATGTCCTTATGCCCAAGGAGTATGGAGAGCAGCCGGAATTCCCACTGCTCAAATATGCGACCCTAGCAAACCGATGGAAGACAAGCTACGACAACTCTTCACCATTCACATGACGAACAAATAAGTCGTAACACAAGATTCTTACCATTTTGGATAATGTGGAGACTGTGGAAAGCTCGGAATGCTCTGGTGTTTAACCGTAAAACCACAACAACTGTGGACACAGTAATTCATGCAGTATCGGACACTAAGGAATGGCTGGATAATGCTACAAAGACTACAACTCGACATAACTCAGGCCCGATTAAGGATGCACGAGAAGCAGGTTGGAGAAAACCCCCAAGAGGAGTAATGAAATGCAACTACGATGTATCACATCATGGCGGGAACAGAGTCTCTGGTCTAGGGTGGATTATACGTGATTCTTTTGGAACCTTTCATGACTGCGGATGGGGTAAATCTCAAGGATGCACTACAACGGAGGAAGCAGAATGCACAAGCCTCATATGGGCCTTGCAAGCGACTTGGGGATTGGGATATAGGATGGTTGAATTTGAAGGCGATAACCAGAACATCAACAACATCATCAATGGGACAGCACCACACCCACGGCTGCAACACTACATTGACACAATATGGGCCTGGAGAGATCTCTTTACTCAAGCCACTTTCACCTTCAAACCGAGAGAACAAAACAAGTGTGCTGATATACTTGCAAAAAAAGCTATAAGTAGTGATGAGAGATGGGGTTTGTATCATTCTTGTCCACACTTTCTTAACAGTCCTGTAAAGAACGATATTGATCCAAAATATTAATAAAGGTTTTTGGAAGGAAAAATAAATAAATAAATAACCTAAATACTAAAATATTCGGATGTTAAGATATTTTCGGGTATTTTAGCTACCTTTGGCTATATTCAGGTAAAAAATAGTAGAATTTTGTAATTTTTTTGGATATTTTCCAGAAGTTCATATAGAATTGGATACAAATTTTTTTTATATTTGGATACTTTGGGTAAACCCGATCCAAAGCCGACCCGAACCCGAAGTTTTAAAATACCCAAACAGGTCCTAGATTTCTAAATCCAAAATAAAACCCGAATTCGAAAAATCCCACCCGAACCCAAATGACAGACATTTTTAGTGTATTTGGAGGAATTTCATAGTGACAAGGAAGAATTCACAAATATCTCTCTATCTTTATTCTCTCGATGTGCAAATGTAAAAGAGATAATTTGGCACGAAAAAGTTTGTACCGAACCGCATCATATCAGATATGTAAACAACATTCTTTTTTTTTTGTGAGAAGGGGGGAGGCAATATAAACAACATTCCTTAGAAATAATTTTTTTGAGCTCTAATTAATTGCGAGTGATGGAAAAAAAATCTATATATAAAGGATATAGTATGTGGAAGCCTCCTTAGCCCATTGGTTGACCAAGGGTTAATTAATTATTCTACACCAAGAGGTTTGGGGTTCGAGTCACATGTACTGCGATTTATTAATGCAGATTAATGGAGGCAAGTGTGCAGGAGATCTCTAACGATGTACAATTATAGCCGTTCGCCAGGATTCTACGCAGAGAAAGAAGTGTCGTCGGGTCGTGGATCATTGAAGGTGTCCGTCAAGAGCATGAAGAAGGAAGTGTCGTCCGTCGTGGATCTAATAAGAATCAGAAGCAATTGTCCGTTGTAAAATCGTCTATTTAACAGTTCTCATAATTTACAATAAATAATAAATTAAGACGTTAAAAAAAATAGATATAGTATTGTCTATTATGAGGAATCAAAATGCATTGAATATTTTTGTGTAAAAAATGCATCGAATTCGAAGTTTCAGGAATCCATAAAAGAAATTTTTTCCTTTTTTATTTGGTAATTCACTTGTCTTACTCTTTTTCGTTTGGCTTTATTGTGTCCAAATTCTTTGTAAACTAGCGTCTGTAATTATTCTTAACCAGTTTTTTCCAACTCTTTTTATCTTTTAGGAATTATAGCATCGGTTTGTCCAAAAAAAAAAAAAAAGGAATTATAGCATCGGCTGGTTATGTCAATTTTGGTTCTCTTGTACAGTTTAATTCGTAGGAAAAAAATTATTTACTTCTCAATTAGTAGAAAGGTATCAGAGTCAAGATTGATTTGATGTGAACTTTACCAAAAACAAAAACAAATTAATGCAGAGAATTAGATATTTTCTTCTTTCTTACATATGAGGAAAAAAATCATGTGGGCTAGTCCCACCTCATTTCATTTCCACCACTGGTTCGATCTCGTTACCGTCTCCAATAGGAAACTAAAATGTGACCACACAACCCAAAAAAAAAAATCTATATATTGGCTCTCTCAAGTCTCTCAGTATCATGCACCAAAGTAAAAAACAAAGACTTGAGTTAATATGTCTAGTACTAAAGAAATGTCAACTGTCAAAAACACAACTCCGTTTAACGGCGTTGCCCCATCCTCCACCGTGCGAGTTACAATCGTTCAATCGTCCACCGTCTATAACGATACCCCCGCCACATTAGGTAAGTAATCCATTTATTCTTCACATAGTTTTTCTTTTTTTTTTGATATGTAAAATTTATCAAAACGTTCCATTTCAATTTGTAGACAAGGCGGAGAAGTATATTGTGGAGGCGGCGAGCAAGGGAGCGGAGTTGGTGCTGTTCCCGGAGGCGTTTATCGGTGGCTATCCTCGTGGTTTTAGGTTCGGTTTAGCTGTGGGAGTTCATAATGAAGAAGGGCGTGATGAGTTTCGCAAGTACCATGCTTCTGCTATTCATGTTCCTGGTATTTACTATTTACTTCCAGGAATCTATGTTTGACTTTTTGTTTTCTTATCTTGTATTTTTAGAATAAATTACGGATTTTGTCCTTTTTCATAAGGGCATTTGTGGATTTTGCCCTTTTTTGAATAGTTTATGCATTTTGCCTTTTTTCATGCTCCAAAAATATGATTTAACATGCGTTTCACTCTTTATGTTTGGGTTTAGTCGGTTCCATTTGTTCTTAGGGTTTAGTATTTGGTATAAAGTACGTATTTTTGGAAAAAAAAATCCTAAATACGTACATTTTTAAGTGTTAAAAAGGGCAAAATCCGTAAACTATTCAAAAAAAGGCATTTTCGTAAGTTTTTCCCAAAAAAAGGGCATTTTAAACAATAATCCCTGTATTTTTATCCATGAAATGATTTTCTTACACTGTTTTAACCCCTGTTCTAAAAATCCCCGCCTAGCCCCGATTACTCCCCGCTTAATCGCTAGGCCCACCCTATCCGCCTCGATTAATGACTAATCCCCTAAAAAATCAGTAACCCGATTATTCTCCGCCTAATCCGATTACTTCCCGCCTAATCCGATTATTTTCCACCTTATCTTATATACCCCGATTATTTTTTAGATTGCAAGTATAAAAAAACCTTTTATTTTTGTTATTCAATCATTTGAATGGTGAGTTTGTGATGTTTTACAATAACTTGTGTTCAAATTTTAATAAAAATCATAAATTTGTAATAAAAATCATAAATTTTTACAATATTGGATTAATATATTTTAAAAATATTAAAATAACCCTAAAACTAATCCCCGATTAATCCCCGATTTTAATCCGATTTTCTGATTAATCGCTAGGCCCATGCCGAGCGCCCGACTAACGCCTAGCGATTTTTCAAACAAGGGTTTTAACCAATCAATAACTTTGAACTCTAACCTCAATTATTGTATGCTTATCTAGTACGTACAAGTGTATTCAAAGTACACCACCCGATATCGGATCCAAACCTATTGGGTCAAAAAAATTTTGGATATCCGGATCTTTATCTTTTAAAATTACTCTTTAAAGATGTTACATTAAATGTTATATATTTTGACCAAAAAATTATAAACGTTATATTATTAAAGATTTTTTATTTCTCCTTTATTTGGTTGCTGGATTGTGATTTTTGTTTGGTTATGTTGGCTGTGGTTGGAGTCATGGAGATGTATATATACGTTGTGGACAATGGAATGGAATTTTAGTTGGAACAAAGAAACCTCAACTTTGAGGATAAACATGTTTGATTTCGAGTTTTCCGTTTTTGTCACTTTTAGATGGAAATTAAATGGAACAAGCACCTAATTAGTGATATTTTGTAGCTCTAGTTTTTAAATTTAGTTGAGCAATCTCAAAATCTTGGGACACAAAATGACTCTTTCTTGCACATATGTTTGGTTTTTGTGATGAATCTTAAGGCCCTGAAGTAGCAAGATTGGCTGAGGTTGCAAGGAAAAACCATGTGTACTTGGTAATGGGAGCAATAGAGAAGGATGGGTATACACTCTATTGCACAGCTCTTTTCTTTAGTCCACAAGGTCAGTTCTTGGGTAAGCATCGGAAACTCATGCCCACAACTTTGGAACGTTGCATTTGGGGTCAAGGGGACGGATCAACTATCCCCGTTTACGACACTCCCATTGGCAAACTCGGTGCTGCTATTTGCTGGGAGAATAGGATGCCCCTCTATAGAACTGCATTGTACGCCAAAGGTCAGTTTTTAACCCAATGCAGTTTTGACACATCTAGTCTTTATTGAAATATTACTTACAATTTTTTATTTTTGGCGCGCAGGCATTGAGATTTATTGTGCGCCTACTGCTGATGGTTCGAAGGAATGGCAATCGTCGATGCTTCACATTGCGATCGAAGGTGGATGTTTCGTGTTGTCGGCTTGCCAATTCTGTCAGCGTAAAGATTTCCCTGATCATCCGGACTACTTGTTTACCGATTGGGACGACAACAAAGAACATGATGCTATTGTCTCCCAAGGTGGAAGTGTCATTATTTCACCTTTGGGACAGGTTCTCGCCGGACCAAACTTTGAATCAGAGGGTCTCATCACAGCTGATCTTGGTATGTATATGTATATACACTCTCATTTGATATTCATCAATTTGTTTTTGAGCTAATCATATCAATAACGTTATTTTTTATCAAGATCTTGGAGATGTAGCAAGAGCCAAGTTATACTTCGATTCGGTTGGACATTACTCGAGACCAGATGTTTTACACTTGACCGTCAATGAGCACCCGAGGAAACCGGTTACATTCGTGACGAAGGTGGAGAAAGCTGAGGATGACTCAAACAAATACTCAGAGACTTAAAGTTCGTCTGCTGGAGTTATGTCAATCGTATGGAGTAAGTCCAAAAATGTTCTGTTGAGTTTTCATATTTATGTTCAAGTTTATTTATCTTTCTCTTCAATGGTAAGATCTATGGAGTCAAGTAATAATGGTAAGATCTATGTTGTTGAATAAAACGAATTGGTTCTGATCTCCTCTTGTATTTTAAAATTGTGCCATTGTGTTTTATCTAATTTGAGCGTTGAATCTCGGAAGTTGTTCAGCCGTAAAACTATGTAGCCAATTGTTATGAATCATGATTTGCATAGAATCACAAAGAAACATGGAAGCTGAAAAATATATAGTCTAAGACAGAAAACCATTCAAATTGGCCGTCAAGACAGAACTACCAAATTACTTATTTAATTATTTGTAGCTCGCCGAATTAGAGATGATAATAATGGCAAACCAAAACCCGGAAATTCAAAAGTCAATATTGCTATACGTATATGGTTATTATTTTTTGGGGTCAAATCAACAAGCCCGCTCTTTACATAATTAAGTAATTAACTAGTATACTCACAAAAAAACTGGTTACACCAAAAAAACGTTTTTTCTAATCGTTTTGTATTACTCTCTCTGTTCTTAAAAAATTGATGTTATACAGTTTTCATATATATTAAAAAGCAATCATTGTTTAATTATTTGTCAATTATTATTATACTAGATATTTTTTAATAACTTTGAACCAATAGTATTAGAAAACAGTTAATCATTACGTCTTGAAGTTTACGATATATTAATTTTAATCAGTAAAAAATAAAACAAAAACCTAAAAATTTAAACTTTGTGAAATAAACTAAAAATCTAGATAACATCAAATATCTAGCAACAGAGACAGTATTAAACATGTGCTAAATTTAGTGCTAATGTAAAAAGAAACAACACAGGCAAAATAAAAGTAATTTTCTTAAATTAATTACATACAACTTCTTAGATAGAACCAAACGAGAGAGGGAAAAATAAAGAAAACTATTACCTGTCACGTGGAAGCAAAATGCATGAAATTATATATGGAGTAATAGGAATTAAAATAAGAAATTCTTAAGTTATACACAATATGGATGTATATGTCAATGTATTTGGCTTGTGTTGGGGAAAAGGAGATTTTCATACCCGTATTATCGGGACCGTGGATTTTTATACTTCGACATTTTTGTAGTGTATTTTCCAACCCAAACTGAAATAAAATTTGAATTTAATACCTGTATTTGATAAATCGTGCAAAAAACGGAGTCAATCTAACGGGTGTTAGTCAACTCCGTTATGATGCTGAGTCATCGTACACGTGTACGCTGACGTGTATCCCATACGACGTCGTTTTGATAATTGTTCTCAAAAGTTTAATTTTTTTGCAAAATCGGGGATTCGAACCCGTGTCCCTTGGCTTGTATATGTCAATGTATTTGGCTTGTGTTGGGGAAAAGGAGATTTTCATACCCGTACTATCGGGACCGTGGATTTTTATACTTCGACATTTTTGTAGTGTATTTTCCAACCCAAACTGAAATAAAATTTGAATTTAATACCTGTATTTGATAAATCGTGCAAAAAACGGAGTCAATCTAACGGGTGTTAGTCAACTCCGTTATGATGCTGAGTCATCGTACACATGTACGCTGACGTGTATCCCATACGACGTCGTTTTGATAATTGTTCTCAAAAGTTTAATTTTTTTGCAAAATCGGGGATTCGAACCCGTGTCCCTTGGCCCAACATCGAGCACCTTTACCAATTCATCCCACAACTCTAATCGAACATTGCCCAATCATTTTAAGTTATAAACCTTAATAGTTGTGTGTTTGGAAATAAACCAAACGACGTCGTTTTCAATTGAGGGAAAAATAAGAATTCTAGTGCTGCGAATTGTGCGAAAATTCACCGGACGATTCGCCGGCGGGAACATGAGACACGAGAGGCTTAAGAGCTGGGCTGCTTGATATACGTGGCATTTTCTCATTGGTTGCGACGGGTTGTTCGTTATTAATCAGAAACGACGAGTTTGTTTTGCCGTTGAAACTCCGGCTACCGAAACACGAGAACCTCGCCGCTCTCTCTGCAAATCCCGGATCGCCGTCAAATTCTGTTATCGGCGTCGTCGTTTTCGTCACCATCATACGTCTAGGCGTTGGAGAGCTCATCGGAGTTGCGTAACACGAACCAGTGACGTTTCCATTGCTCGCCGGTGTTCCATAGATGTCGCCGATGTTACTTAATCTCCCGATTGAAAACGACGTCGTTTGGTTTATTTCCAAACACACAACTATTAAGGTTTATAACTTAAAATGATTGGAGTATGTTCGATTAGAGTTGTGGGATGAATTGGTAAAGGTGCTCGATGTTGGGCCAAGTGACACGGGTTCGAATCCCCGATTTTGCAAAAAATTTAAACTTTTGAGAACAATTGTCAAAACGACGTCGTATGGGATACACGTCAGCGTACACGTGTACGATGACTCTGCATCGTAACGGAGTTGATTAACACCCGTTAGATTGACTCCGTTTTTTTGCACGATTTATCAAATACAGGTATGAAATTCAAATTTTATTTTAGTTTGGGTTGGAAAATACACTACCAAAATATCGAGGTATAAAAATCCACGGTTCCGATAGTACGTGTATGAAAATCCCCTTTTCCCGCTTGTGTTGTGTCCAGATTCTTTTTAAACTAGTATACTATAGTGTTTCATTTACCTTTTCTCTTTTGTCTAAGGCATCAAAGATTTGGTTTGGGAGTGTTACTTTTCTGCTCTGCAAAAGAAAAACCTTTATTCCTATTATTTTGTCATTTTTTACTATAAAGTCGATATCAAAGCTTCCTGATTTCATAATTGCTAAATGTTCTTTATTGTGAATTTTGAGAATTAAAAAGACAAAATTCTTTGTAATCTTTTTGTATTATTGAACATGCGTTAAAAGGAAACTTTTTTGCAAACCTTTCAATTTCATAAATTTAATTTAAAAATCAATTACTGGTCCTACAAAGTAGTTGTATACAACTTATTAGATAGTATGGCGAGACTTTAAGAAAAAGGATTGGACGGTGAGAAAATTAAAGGAAAAAGATTCATAGCAAAATAGTACCAAAAAAAAAAAATTATCACCTTTTATGATTCAGCAAAATGCAAATGCGTGGAATATAGAGTAACAGGAATCCATAAATTTTACAGTCAGAATAATAAGTTGTAGTCTAAGAGTTTTGAGAATAAATATTAGATATCACTAATTCAATTCTATTAGAAAAGAGTGATTTACGTTTAAAATGCGATATACATAATTAACAACTGATCTGAATATCAAAAAGATTATGGATCAAAAGTCCGAAAACTCTACTATTTTTATCAAAAAGACAATAATTTTTGTTGGTCTCCTTTAACTAGTGAACACGTGAACGCATGATCCACCACCGGTTCGGTCTCCAATACCGTCTCAAGTAGATTAACTAAAATTGATCACTACTGACAAAGAAAAAAAAAAAAGAGTCTATATATATTGCCTCTCAAGTCTCTCAGTGTCATCAAAGTGTAAAGTGAAACAAAGACTTGAGTTACTATGTCTACTACCGAAGAAATGTCAGCAGTCAAAAACAAAACTCCCATTAACGGCGTTGACCCATCCTCCACCGTACGAGTTACCATCATTCAATCTTCCACCGTCTATAACGATACTCCCGCCACTCTAGGTCACTAATTATCCATTAATTCCCCTATATTTTTTTTATATGTAAAATTTATCAAAACGTTCCATTTCGATTTGTAGACAAGGCGGAGAAGTTTATTGTAGAGGCGGCAAGCAAGGGTGCGAGGCTAGTGTTGTTCCCGGAGGCGTTTATCGGTGGTTATCCTCGTGGTTTTAGGTTTGGTTTAGCGGTGGGAGTTCATAACGAAGAAGGGCGTGATGAGTTCTGCAACTACCATGCTTCTGCTATTAAAGTTCCTGGTAAAACCTACGTTGACTCTTCTTTTTTTTTTTTTTGTGTCCGAATTTGCATTTTCATTTTCTTGTCTTGTATTTTATCCGTTAAATAATTTTGTTTATTACATTTTCTTATTTTGTTCTTATCCGTAAATTGATCTTTTAATAGATTTTTGACTAATCAATTAACTTTTGAACAAAAATCATCAATTATTTTGTGTTTATATAAACACCATCCGATCTTTATCGAGTCAAAAGATTCGGCTATGAATGATATAATATTCAGGATCCGTGAAAATCGGATCCAAATCGCTTAATGTATACTCTTGAATGTCTTATTCTTCTTGGCAACATATGATATACTTTGTTATTAATAATTTAATTACTTTGTTTGTCAATATAACATATTAAAGCTTTCTTACAAAGGTAAAGAAATATTTTTACTGTTTTCCTCTGTCCACATCTGTTTGTTTTCTGTTTTTTTTTTGGCTTTTTTGGTTTGTTTTTAACGTATCCGGATCTTTTGCTACGCTTAAGGGTTCAGAAATCTGGAATATGATTTTTATTTGTGGTTGGTCTTGAGGACAGTTGAATTTTATTTGGAACAAAGTAAACTTAACTCTTAGGAAAAACATGTTTCATTTCGAGTTCTCTGTTTTGTCACTATGAGTGTTATAGCTCTAGTTTAGTTGAACTCTCTCAAAGCCTGGATCACAAAATGGTTATTTCTTGCATATGGTTGGTACTCTTGTAAATGTTGTAATGAATCTACAGGCCCTGAAGTAGAAAGATTGGCTGAGTTGGCCGGGAAAAACAATGTGCATTTGGTAATGGGGGCTATAGAGAAGGATGGTTATACACTCTATTGTACCGCTCTTTTCTTCAGTCCACAAGGTCGGTTTTTAGGTAAGCACCGGAAAGTCATGCCTACATCTTTGGAACGTTGCATATGGGGTCAAGGGGACGGATCAACCATCCCCGTTTACGACACTCCCATTGGCAAAATTGGTGCTGCTATTTGCTGGGAGAATAGAATGCCCCTCTATAGAACTGCATTATACGCTAAAGGTCAGCTTTTAATGCAATGTAGTGTGACATATCCGGCTTTTGATATAAGATTCCTAATAAATTTGCGATTTTTGGTGCACAGGCATTGAGATTTATTGTGCACCTACTGCTGATTATTCGTTGGAATGGCAAGCATCGATGATTCACATTGCGGTAGAAGGTGGATGTTTCGTGTTGTCAGCGCACCAGTTCTGCAAGCGCAAAGAGTTCCCTGAACATCCTGATTACTTGTTTAATGACATAGTAGACACTAAAGAACATGATCCTACTGTCTCCGGAGGTGGAAGTGTCATTATTTCACCTTTGGGACAGGTTCTCGCCGGACCAAACTATGAATCAGAGGGTCTCGTCACAGCTGATCTTGGTATATATATACACTCTTTCTAGTCTTCTTTATATTCATTTTAGGCTATAGACAATGTTAACTTTTTTGAGCTAATCATGCATATTGGTAACGTTCTTTTTTTCATCAAGATCTTGGAGATATAGCAAGAGCCAAGTTATACTTCGATGTGGTTGGACATTACTCAAAGCCAGATATTTTTAACTTGACTGTAAATGAGCACCCGAAGAAACCGGTTACATTCGTGACAAAGGTGGAGAAAGCGGAGGATGATTCAAACAAATAGTCGAGATTTGTCATTCATCTACTGGAGTTAATGTCAGTCGTTTGGAGTCAACTTCAAAAATGTGATGTCGTGTTTTAAAATTTATGCTCAAGTTCAAGTTGGTTTAATCTTTCTCTTCAATAATGTAAGTGACCAATTGGATATGGTAATTAAGATCTATGTTGTTCAAATAAACCCAATTGGTTCTCTCCATAATGTTTTATCCAATTTAAGTGTTGATTGAATCGCTTTGATTTTAGTTCTGTTCTCTATTTTTCCTTTGTATGTCAAAACACAGATCTTTTGAGATAAGTTGTTTTTGCGTAGTCTAAAAAAGCCATGGAAACTGAAAAACATATAGTCAAGAATGAATATATTAAGAATGGAACTGTGAATATTTATTTCTTTACCCAATTGATACATCGAATAGAAGAGAACCTTCCAAGCACATCACAAGAAACATCAATCCTCTCTCAGCAACACATCATTGCTTCAGAACACAAAACAATGCATAAACTCTTCTCTACAACAACCCTAGTATTTTTATATGTAAATGTGAATGAACTAAGATGAGTATTCGTCCTTACACGTGCCTTCTATTTCTATAATAGACTTACTTATCAGGATACTATTCAATTTGGCCGTGTGAGTTTGAAAAGTCAGTACGAAATTACTTAATTATCGCTAACAGAATCAGATAGGATAATGAGGGACCGACGCTAACTAAAATTAGCAAATATCACAGTCCAGAAATTATTAATTTAATTATAAAGGTCTTACTGTATATGATTAGAGCTAATGTGTTAGACAAGACATGCAATTGCCCTTTTCTTTAAATAACTAACTAGGTGTTGTTGTCCCACATCTTGCGAAGAGCACTTCAAGAATATTGGTTTGATTTTATTTCAAAATCGTATGACATTGGAGTGACTAATGATTCTGATTCCTTACATAATAGCAGATTAGGTCCAAAGTTATTGTTGATCTGAAATTTCCAAGTGAATCTCGAACTTCTTTTATAATCGTTAACATACATAACTTGGGTCAATCTAGACTCTAAACCATGTCAAAATTTAGGAGTTTCGACATGGAATACCCGTATATCCTTATATATATGATTAAGCCCTTTCTAATGTAAGACTCCTAAAACATTTTGTTTTTCTGTAGGAATTGATCTTTATTTTATTTTTTTATTTTTTTGATAATCCAGGTATCCGGGCCGAAGCCCGACTACCACTAAAGCTTGAGGCCGGTTCCTTTTCGGGCCGTCCGAGCCCAACGCTTAGTGTGTTTCCTGGAGGCCCGAGGGGGCCAGGTGAAAACCTCGGTGGCCAACGAGAATCGAATTGCGGGCACCATATTGGGAGAATTGATCTTTATTGTGCTCACGGAATTGTCTATGCTTCACATTGTGCTCGAAGGTGATGTTTCGTGTTGTTAGCTTGAAAGTTCTACCAGCGTAAGGATTTCCCTCGTCATCATGATTACTTGTTTCTTGACGACATAGACCAAAAAACAAAGAACATTATTTTTTTGTCGCCCGAAGGGGGAAGTGTTATTATTTCACCTTTGGAAAAGGTTCTCACCTGATCAAATTTTGAAATAAAGGATCAAATTTTGGACGCTCCAGTTCGGACAGATTTTGTATTATTGGAAAACCGTTAAAAACTATCAGTTTTTGGAGAATTTCCGACAAATTTCCAACGTTTATTGTCGTCGAAATATGACCTACTGTTTGTAGATAATCCAACCCGTCATTGCAACGTCTTAAAGACTTAAATGCATGAAAACAAAAAAAAATAAAAAAATTATATGTTTAATTTGGTAATTTAAAAACTAAAAAAATCAAGTGAGCAAATTTAGTTTAATTTTTTTTGTCAACTGCAAGTTTAGAATTATCATTGAGTCTTTACGCCTATCAGATGTTTTTTGGCACCGTTCACCGTTGTGCTTTGCAATGCCTTCACCATCCCAAGTCGCTTCTATGATTCTACGAATAATGTTTTCTTGTAGAATTTTATATATTTCTCCTTTGTATGTCAAACACGGATCTTTTGTATTATAAATTTTAAAATGTTTAATAAATTGCTAAAGTTAAGACTGAATACTATTTAAGTTTGAAGGAGTGGATACTTTCTTCTTCTTTTTTCTATTAAAAAAAAGGCATTACAACGTAATTAATTTGTCTTTAATTAGCAAAATCAGACAGGATAGTGATAGGCTAAAATATTTGAACGTCAAAGTAAGATAACATATTTGAATTAATAAGTTATTAAGACAAGGAAGAGTTCTCTACCTTCTCTTTATCTTTAATTTCTCGTTGTGCAAATGTAAAAGCGGATAATCTGGCACGAAAAGTTCGTACGGAACCGCTTCATATCACTTATGTAAACAACATTCCACAAGAATGGCTCTTTTGAGCACTATTTAATTACGGATGACAAAAAAAAAAAAAAAGTTATTAAGACAAGACATGCAATTATTTGAACGTCAAATTAAGATAACACATTGCTATAACCTATAGTAGTATAGTTACTATAGCAATATGGTGTTGGTGCAGTGGTTGAGGGTTCAGTACATAAACTGTGATTCGAAATTTTAAAAAGGGACATATATTATCCAATTGACGAAAATGTGTGTTCAACGTTCTACATCGATTAAAATATTTAGACAATGATTTAGAATCATATCATAAATAAGATCAACATTAATAAAATAAATGAGTTTTTTGGCCGGACGGGTTTGGCAGGACGGGTTTTTGAATCAACAATAATAAAAAGATTAAAATATTATTAATCCGCTGCTTCAATCAGAACTAAATCCTTATTTTTTTAATACCACCAATATTAGACATATTAAATGAATCTCATTTAGAAAAGATTGTATAAAACCAAAAATTGTTCCATGGTATAATGTTAATTAATAACAATTGTAAACTATAAAATATAAATATCTTAGAAAATGATACAATTTGCAAATTTTTATATATAATAAATAATCGTTAAATTTTAAAAATGACTACTTTTAGAAAACAAATCACGGGACGGGTTAAAAAGTTATAGGACGGGTTATATTTCGGAACGAAGTTATATGGTGGACGCGTTTGAATCAATATTTATAAAATTTAAAAATATCATTAACATTCTGCTTTAATACAAATTAAATCTTTAGTTTATTAAAATATAAATGACTTAGAGAATGATATGATTTGTAAACTTTTATATATAATAGATAATCATTAAATTTTAAAATAAAAACAAATCATGGGACGGATTATATTTCGGAACGGGTTTATATGGCGGACGAATTTGAATCAATATTTATAAATATCATTAACATGCTGCTTTAATGCTGGTTAAATTTTTAGTTTATTAACAATTGTCCGTTACTTAATAACAATTGTAAACTATAATATAAATAAATATTTTATAAGGAGATACAATTTACAAAATATTTTTATATTAACTTTAAAAATAAATTATCCTGCAGTGTACCAGGGTTAAAATCTAGTTATTTAACTATTTTATTAGTTTTTTCATAATAGCTACCATATTTTTATGTATAAACAGATAAAAACACAAAAGAAAACCAAGTAAAAGGACGGCGATCCAACACGCCGCCGTCTCCATTGCCGTTTCTTTCCCTCGACGCCACTTCATCTCCGCCTTCTCCGACTTCCTCTCCATGAATTCTAAGTACTTCTCTTTCCCTCCTCCTTCCCCTCCCGCCCTAAACCGACGCTTCCTCCCCATGGCCGCCGCCAAAATTACCAAACTACCATTCCCTCCTAAATTTTTCCCATCTTTGTCCTCTGCTACTAGGCTCACCTCTCTTATCTGCATTACCGCTGTTTCCTCTTCCCTCCGGTTAAACGCCGCCAGCACCACCGTCACCGTGAACTCTACTTGCTCCGACCTTTTCTTGTTGCCCACGACAAAAATAGTTGAGAATTTTACGTGAACTTCTCCGGTTAACCAATGACGTTGCACCGAGACGGGTTTACGGGTTGATACATCCGCCGCACGTTTACCGGTCTGGTCAATGAGTATCCAGCTCAAGGAGAGATCCTTTTCCAAGTCACTTTTCCACGTGTCATCTTCCCATTGGTTGACCACTGAAACTTTTGTCGAAATTAGTTCTTTCGGTTCGACAAGATCGACACGCATAGGTGAACAAAGGAACCACCCAGAGACTGTCTCTGTCACATGAACCCTTGAGAAAATCACTTTATCTTTGTAGAAAATATCAACGGCTGAGATTAACTCCGTCATATCAACGGCTGAGATTAACTCCGTCATATCAACGGACGGTGGGAGATTAATCACACCATCATGTTCAAGAAACGGAAAGGAATCAGAGAAAAACTGCCGGTGACCGGCGGGGAACGTTGAGATGATGCTTTGGACACGTGTATCTAAGGTAGAAGGCCATGTGGCGGAACATTGTTGCATCCATAGGGACTCGTCCGAGCAAAAAGAGTTTAGGTTGGAGCAAGTGCAGCTTAGGGCGGCAAGTGAAGCACCGTCGAGGCGGGTGAGGATGTTAGACCGTAAAACGTCGGAGGACACGGCGTTGATCCCCGAACTTCCGGTACGTGATGGTTGCTCCACCGTCAACGAAGAAGAAGACGAAAGCATTTTCGATATATATGAAGATTGTGTTGAAAATGCAGAGAGAAGATCAGAAGAATTTACTGAATAGTCGAAGCGTTTTCCACGTAGTATATATATAGAGATAAAATCTGACCGAAATTATTAATATATAAATTTGGGAGAATTAACTAAAAGTATACTACCTTGTTGACCGTCGATAATACACCTAATTATAATATGTAGCTTAAGAAGAACGAATACTACGTGGTCTATATATATAATCTATATATATATATATATATATATATATTTATTTATTTATTGTCTGTTAAATTGTTTGGTATTAGCATTCATTAAACTATAATAAGACGCGTTTGCTTTTGTAGAAATACAGTTTCACGTTTATTTATAAAAATATAAATATGCAATGATGTTGACTTACATGGTCCAATTTCAATTTGTATATTATATACCAAATTAACAATAGTGTGCACAATCTTTTATGACGGAATCGATCTCTCGTTGTGTACGGAATCAATCAAATAGGGAATCAATCAAACCAATCAAGATCCAGCTATTTTTAGGTTTCTTAAATAACTAGATCTTATCATATTCAAGAGAAATTATGATATTGGACCTGATTGGCAAGTGCTTTAGAGTCTTTACAAAGCAAAAAAATTAATAAAGATTTGAAATACATCCAATCAAGCTTTAGAAGCTTTGGCTTTCCTTTTCTTTTCTCACAGCCAAAATATTTTTTTAATTCATTTTTTTGGCTGTAGAAAGCCTTTTTTCCTAAATCACATAATTTTCAACTTTCCAAAATTTTAAATTCTACAGCCAAAATACTACAGCAATAAAATCTACAGCCACAGCAAATAAACCTACAGTCATATTTCTACATCAAAAAATGTAAAACTACAGCTGTTACCAATCAGGCCCATTATTTTAGTTTTAATATCATAAATGACATACAATTAGGTACTTAACTTCCATTAGGGCATCAGCAGTGGCAAAACCATGAGGATAGATGTTAATAATAGATTTATTATAAAATTTATTGAAGAGAGAGGAGGAGAATTGGCAGGTGGAGAGAGAGAGAGAGGAGAGAGATAGAGAGAATAAATTTTTTTCCCTTTTTAAAAAGCCTCACACCCGAATGCAACTATACACTCAAGTTTTGTTGAAAAATAACTTTTTACATTATTTCTCTATTGTTTAAGGGGGTGTATTGGAATAGGAATTTTAGAAGAGTGTTGTTTTTTCTATAAATCACATGTTATTCAACTAATGATTTTTAAATGCCTTTCAAAATCCTATGTTATTGGAAATGAAATTTATGTAAAATCATTCAAAATCATCTAAAATCCCTAGTTATTCAATCAATGATTCGTAAAACTCATATCAAATCCACTGTTATTCAAAAATTACCAAGAATTTTAAGAAAGGATTTTTAAAAAGATTGTAGGAGACTTTACATACATTTTTAGTTGAAAATAGAGGCCAAGAAAATCACACCTATAGAGGTGGGATTTGAGAGACTTCACATAAATTTTAAAATAACGTTTATGTAAAAAATTGTTGAAAAGTGAAAACAAAAGCCTCCCTGTATCTTCTTCTTCTCCTCCACATGGCTTTGACTACTTCTCTGTTTTCAATGATCGATTCATCGATTAGTTCTTGTTTTTTTTCTTTGTGTCTAAAATCAATAGTTTGTAAATTATCTAGGGGATTGATTGAAGATTCTAATCTATGGAATTTTTTTTGCGGAAGACGACGATGCCATGAGCTTACACATCTTAAAGGAAGACCTTTTCTTTAATTTTTGATCTTCTTCATATTTGAGGATAACAACGACATGTGATTATGAATTGATGATAGATATGGTTGAAACGACCTCCATAGTAAATATGCCAAATTGAAGAAGGAACTAATTTGGGGTTGCGATTCGTTGTGTCAGGTCAGAGCGATTCTCGTAATGCTGCTCGTCACAGATTCTTCACATGAACATCGACGTCCATGATTAAAAAGATGGATGAGTACATTCTAGTGGTATGGTGGTCATGTAGATAAAGCTTGAGCCATGAATTAAGAGCACAATATGACATATACAAACTTAAGTTCAAGACGGAAGTGTTGCTATAAATCAAGAGCTGTTTAATTGTTCATCCGAGAATCTTGTGATTGATTTTCTATTTTCTCTCTCAAGTCTATAACGCTGCGGTTTTGTTCCTACTAGCTATAAGAGTGGGGTTAGATGCTTCGCTTAGGCGAATATGTTTGAAAGTTTTAACTACTGCTTGTCCTTTGCTTATGACAATGAGGTGTTTACCTAAGTCTTATCTTTGTTCAAACTTTCCAATAAAGATAATATCATGAGATAATGGAAACCATGTGATCAAGCTGGCACGGAAGATTGATAAGCCACTGAATGTGTATAGAATGAATGAAGAAAGCAGAGGAAGCCAGACGTGAGAGAAGAAGCTTGAAGAAACTAATGTTGGCACAAATAAGAATAGTTTTCTCATTTGTTAGGTTTTATGCATTGTTTGTTGTAAAAAGTGACATATGTGATACTTATGATGGTTCTTCTCATAAACGGTGTATCGATTATTTGATTGTTAATAAGAATACAGTTTTTTACTTAACAAATGATCGACTTGAGATTTTGGAGGTGACGAGAGAAAAATTATCACACACAACACCAATATCATCTATAATGATAAATCTCACCAAATCACTAAACTTTGTTTTTTGTAATTATAGAAAAGTCTATACTTACAATGACAAAGGATTTTGGATTTTGGATTAAATCACCTACAATTTCTTTAAATCCTACTAATATTCCTCCAAATCTAAATTCCACCAAATCATACCAAATGTTTAGTCCAATACACCCCCCTAATACTCACACTCGCCGAGTGGTTGCACCATTGCGTGTGGCCTTAGTGTAATCTACTTTTAGTTTTACAGTATTTATGATTACCATTAAATTAAGAAATCTATGTAATTTGATAAATCTCGCCTAAATGGTAAATAATAATTCACATACTTTTAGTTTTATCGATGATATTTAGATTTTTAATAGTAAATAGTAATTAACATATTTTCGTAATATTTAATAAAAAAATTTTAAACAAAATTTCAATTTACACATTTCATTTAACTATATATTTTAACTATCTATTTCATCATAATAAACTAAATTTTAATTATACAAATAGGCATGGGCGTTTGGTTCTTCGGTTCCATTCGGTTCGGTTCTTTCGGTTTTTGGTTTTACGGTTCCAACCCCTTAGGATCCATAAAAGAACTGAAAGAGTTTCGTTTCGGTTCGGTTCGGTTACTTGTCGGTTCGATTCGGTTCGGATAATTAGAAAGAGAACCGATAAATAACCACAATCAAATGGATATCGATTCGGTTCCGGTTATTTTACCTAAAATCCACAAATAAAACCCAAATACTAAAAAAAAAAACGAAACACCCCAATATTTTAAACCTTTTTGACAAAATTGTAATAGATCATAATATACTGGGCTAAAATATCAAAAAATTAACAAAAATTTACTGGGTTAGAGGTTGGGACAAAATGTATTGGGCTTAGATGTAGGTTTGTAGAGGGTTGACCAAATATTTTCAGTTCCATTCATGTATCCATGGATATTCGCTTCGGTTCGGTTGTTACCCATATCCAAAAAATAGTGTGACTGAGATCCATTCGGGTATTTAGTGGTATCCATAACCAAACTAGAACCCTTTTTTCGGTTCGGTTCCGTTCGGTTCTTTAGTTCCGGTTTTTATGTCCAGGCCTTACACACTCCATCTTGTGGATGATATTTGAATTCTAAAAATAGTAACCCACCCATTTTTTCTATATTTAATTTATATTTTTAATAACTAAATTTCAATTTTACACATTCGTCTTGCAATATAATTTAACTATCTATTTTTCATCACAAAACTATTTTAATTCTACACACTTCATCTTAATAGATAAGTGCTAACAATTTTATATTTAAATAATATGTATATCATATGAAATTTGTATCTTAGTTAATATTAAAATAATTAACAAATAGAAAACATAATTAATAAAAACTAGAATTCAATTATTCCACAAAAAAATTGGAAAAAAACATTGTTTAAAATACAGTTTTCTATATGACGTAAAGACGTAAAGTCATAAGTTAATTTTATCTCATGTAAAGCTAAGTTTAAATGAGTTGAAATTTATTAAAAAAGTATAAAAAAATATATACTAACATTCTCATCAAGTAATCGAAAATTCAATTATATAAGCTATTTTCCCAAAATTTTTGTTTTTCAATTATGACTACATACGTTAAAAAACTTAGAATAAAAAAAAGTATGTGTATAACCATACTAGTTAATATTCTCATCAAGTATTCAAAAGTTCATTTTTATAAGTTCATTATTTTTTCAATCTATATGTGTTTTCGTATAATGAATAAAAACACAACTGCAATGATAAATACAATATTTTCCAATTAAATTAATGTTAAATAACTTATATTTTTATTTTAAAATTCAACCATCATTATTTATTAGTTACTATACATGCTAAATGAATTTTTGGTTTAAAAATCAATACATGCTAATTTAATTGACCAATAACACATGTAAAACAAATGTTACTTTTCCTTTTTGGTTAAGAAAATAAACAGCTAAAAACTTTTGATATAGACATATAAATTAGTATATGTAAATATGTATCTTTTTAAGCTTTCCTATTTTTTTAATAAAAAATTAAATTTTATCTGACACACGTCAACATCTGATCGATAGACTTGACACGTGTTACGATCATGCGTGTTACAACCTTTGAAAATCAAACTTTATATATATTACGTGTTACGATCATGGTGGTTGATTACAGTTTCAGATTTTCTTTTCGCAAAGGTTTTCAAAGGGCGGTACTTTCGGAAATGCAATCTTTTGGAAAATATAAAAGCATACTCTTCATCATATGGATAGCGAAGGATATGTTCAGCTAGATCTCTGGTTAATAAATAACTTCTTAAGAGAGTCGTATCTGGGGCTGCCATCTCAGTTTGGGAGGATCCCTGGATTCTAGCTCAATTCCCGAGACCGGCAAAAAACAATAGGTCAATTGTTGATCCATCTTTAAAAGTTATCAATCTTATAGATAGTCGGTCAAACTTTTAGAATATTGATCTCTTATAGGCGATCTTTGAGCCAGAAGATGTCACGCCAATAAGTGCCTTACATGTTGGTGCGCCAACTAAGGAAGATACTCTGGGTTGGCATTTTACAAAATCAGGAAAATATACAGTTAAATCGGGATATCACACCACACACATAGAAAAGTAGGAAACCAATGTATCTTTTATGGGCTCAGACATCAAACCGTTAAAAAGCACATTCTTGGCAAGTGCAGTGTCCACCTAAGGTACGCCATTTCTTGTGGCAAATTTTAACGAGTTGTGTACCGGTTACGGAGAATCTACGGAGAAGAAGAATTGACTATGACACAGGATGTGCCAGATGTAGCGCACTAGAGGAAATGATTAATCACACACTCTTTCAGTGCCACCCGGCTCGACAGATTTGGGTGCTTTCACAGATTCCTACGGTAACGAGGAATTTTCCCATGGAGTTTATTTTTACGAATTTGGATCACTTATTCTGGAGAATACCTTTGGAATTCGACTCATCAGCTTTCCAATGGATTATCCGGTATATTTGGAAAGCAAGAAATAAAAAAATATTTGAAAATATAGACAAAAACCCACTAGAGGTATTACGGTTAGCGGAAAAAGAGGTTCAATTATGGCGGTCTGCTAAAAATGAGCTTATTAATGAAAATCAAAGTTCTGTGGATTTGGTAACTCGATCTCGAGTGAGGGATGCTTCACTCGAATCGAATTATTGGAGATACCATTATTTTGTGGATGGATCATGAAAAGAAAGTGATAAGTTCTCCGGCACATGATGGTTTTGTACATCATCAAGTGGAGAGCTGCCAACAATGGGAGCTGCTAACCTCCTTAGAAGTCTATCTCCACTACATATAGAAGTGTAGGCCCTTCTCTGGGCGATGAAGTGTATAATTGGTGCAGATAATCATGAGGTAGCGTTCTTTACAGATTGTTCTGGCCTGGTGAAGATGGTGTCTTCTCCAACCGAATGACCGGCATTTTCAGCGTACTATTTGGAGGAATTTCAGAGCGACAAGGAAGAATTCCAACCTTCTCTTTATCTTTAATTTTCCGTAGTGCTAATGTAAAAACGGATAATCTGGCATGAAAAATTTGTATAAGACCGCATTATATCACATATGTAAAAAACATTTCTTACAAATGACTTTTTGAGTTATATTTAATTTCGGATGACAAAAAAAAATGAAATATGGTATATTGATGATTTAGTAGGAATATATTACTAATAATTAAGAGAGAGGAAAATCTAATAAATGTCAAATATTAAACATGCCAAATATCAAACGAGAACAAGTTTAGAGAAAATATTGTCAAATTATATATAAAAATAATTTTTAAAAAAATATATTGTCATATTATTTAGGAAATTGATTTTTGGAAATGTCAAGAAACGATCCAACCTTCCGACCAAGATGTGATGGACCTTAGCACCATCATAATCCTAAGAAAAAGGCATTGTAGGTTGCATGATCGAGGTCGTTTCCTTGAACAACCTTAATGGATAGGTAACTTCTCTTGGATCTCGGAAGCTCTGGCACCCGAACCTCTAATCAACTCACAATATTCATTACATCTCGCATGATGCTTTTCATTTTTAATATTACAAAGTGACATACTATTAAAGTTATATATTTTTGTTAAAGACTGTTGAACGATATATAAATGTCACACGTTGTGATCCAATAATAAATTCACTATTAATTTTATTTTGCTTTTACAGCACAAAATTTTTTTATTCTAATTGATTATTTAGAATTGAGTTACTTAGTTAGAAACTAAGAATATTAGTAAAAAGTAAAACAATAAATTGTGTATTCTTACAAGATTATTTGGGTAAAAACTTGCATCCTAATACAGACATTAATTTCTATAAAAATAAACTTCAATTACATGAAATTTATCAAAACTAGTTGATGTAAGAAAACTAACTACATATTAACTTTAAAATTTATATATCTTTTTTTTCAACCACACTTTAAATTAAAAATGCACTCCTTGATTGGTACCCCAATTAGGAGGAAAAATGTTTACATAAAGAGCTTCCGAAAGTGAAGATTTAGAGGTCTTTACTAAACAATCAGCCTGGAGATTAAAAGAACGAAAAATACTTAACAGCGAGAATAAAGGACATGATTTAAACTTTTATATGGACATGATTTAAAATCTCCTATAGTTAGAGCAGCTCCAACGATGGTCGTAAAATATCTCGAAGATAAAAAATAAGAAAGTAGAAGATAACGAGAAACGTCTCTTGTTTTAGAGATTTTGCTAATCTTATTATAGACTTTTCCACCAATTATCTCTTTCTTAGTATCAAATGCTTTTTAAAATTAAAATATTAATATTTTAATTCTACGAGACTAGAGCTTGATTTGTTCTTCTGCTAGCACCCACTCGCAAACGTTGTGTTTGCGGTTACTAGCGTTTAAAATCAATCATAAAAAACACTTTAAACCGCTCCAAACTGCTCTAGACTGTTCGAAATCATTTAATTTCAAAAGCTTATTCTCGCAAACGTTTGCGGTTGCGGGCGGCGGTAGCGATTGGAATTTTTTTTTATTATCAAACCCTATATATATTTAGAAAAATACATAAACAACAAATAAATTTTTTAAAAAATATTATCAAATCCTATATATATTAACGTTAATTATCAAAATCTTTATCCAAATCATGGCGTAAATCCAAACTGAAAAATGGCAAGATACAAACGCAAGTATTGTAATAATATTATTAGTCCGGAAGATCTAAGAACTCAAAACATATATTTTTTTAGTTTTTCATATTTTTTTTGTAATTTTTCATATTACTTGATGCTGTTCCTTTATGAACCAAATGCTTGAAGTAATAAACATTTAACTATGAAATCTCTTTGTTTTAAAATAATTATGTATAATTTTTATATATAGTTTTTACTAATAATTTATTTTAAATTTTTTTCTATTTTATCATAATAATATAAATATTTAGTGTTTTGTACTTTATATAATTATAAATTATATTTATTATTGGTCATTTTCGATTTAACTGCTGTCGCATCCGCTGGTTAACCAGTCATAAAACTCTCACAAATGCACTAATTTTTAATAAATTTTAAAATCACAATTATCTGCTTCCACAAATTCCCACAGTCGAAACCACATCCACTACGTTTAAATCAGTTATGCCCTCGAAAAAGTTACCAACCGATGAGGTAACTCTCAGAACCCGCAGCTACCGTATAATTATTTATATTTGTATGTCTGTTATATCTCCAGCATAGGAAATTATCCTATCAAGTTTAGGTATGATTTGACTTGCATTATTCTTTCTTTTATACTCCCTCTGTTTTTTAAAAGTTGTCGTTTTAAGTGTATTTGGACAAATTAAGAAAAGGTATACAATGACTATATTAACCTCATAAAAATGACAAGTAATTATTTACAAATAATTTGTGTTCAATAAAATAAGGGTAATTTGGGTAGTTATTGGCATAAATTACATTATTACCTTAAAACGACAACTAATTTAAAACAAAAATAAAGCTCTAAAACGACAACTATTCGAAAACAGAGGGAGTAATTGATAAAGATTATTAGATTCGATTTTAAAACAACACGCAAATTGTGTTTGTTCCACGTTTGTATTTCCAAGTAGAAAATTGAAATCGACCGGTACCTTGCGTGGGACAAAGTTATAATACTAAAATATATTGATAAATAATTATTGATTATTTATCAAATATATTTGGCTCTTAGTAAGAACATAATTATTGATTAGAGGATGTCAAAGATCAATTATACTAAAACAAAAAAAAGATCAATTATACTGGATTTTTTTCGGAATATAGTAATAGATGTAGAGATATTTGTTAATTAATAATTCAGTATTCATATCCCCTGTACATATCTTATTGATAAAATTATTATTTGCAGATTTTGAATAACTCTGCAGATTTTTAAATATCAATTATGTTGTTTATAATTGCACCCTTAGTATTTGTTTTATAAAAAGCTGAAGTTCAATGACATTTTGCAGTAATTTTTAACAATGATAGTATTTAGAGTACGGAAAGCTTGTTTTGCATCGACAGAGATTATGATCAAAAACTCAAAATTTCTTTGTTAACAAAAAAAACAAAACAAATAAGAGAGAATGAGATTTTAAAATGTATAATTGTCATTTGGACTATCTAAAATACGTATTTATAGAATTTTCTCATAAAATATTTAAGGTTACAAAATTTGTTTAAAAGATCTAATAAACTATATGCTTGACAAAATGTATTGAGAATATTAATATTTTTATTATTATTTTAAGGAAAAAAAACATTGTACCGTCATTTTAATGAAATATTTAAATATTTAAACATATGCATATTTATTTTTTATATATATATATATATATATATATATATATATATACTAGATAAGGCCCGCCTAATAGGCGGGTTTAAGATATAAATATAAAATTTTATCGATAGTATTTGAATTTTGAATAGTAAAATAGTGATCTATACATTTTTCTTGATATTTAGTTTAATGTATTCTATTTACTTATTCTATTTACTTATACATTTTAATTCTACAAACTCAATCTTGTTAATGATATTTAAATTCTAAATAATAACCCACAGACTGTTTCTATAATTTAGTATTTAGAAAAAAATAACAAATTTTTTTCTTTCACATTCAATTTTGCAATACAGTTGAACTTATATTTCATCATAATAAACTGGATTTTAATTCTATACACTTCATCTTAAGAGATAACGATTTCATATCAAAATAATCTTATATCAGATCAAATTTTCTATCTTAGTTAATATTAAAAATAATTAACAATTAACAAAACATAATTAATGAAAAAACAGAAATCCACACAAATATTGGAAAACAAACATTGTTTTAAATATATTTTTATACATTGGCGTAATCTTGTAAGTTAATTTTACTTCATACAAACTAACTTCTGATTAAGTAATTGAAAAGTCAATCATATAAGCTATTTTCCCAAAATTTTGTGTTTTCACTTTTGTGTTAAAATTCTTATAATAAAACATAAGTATAAGCTTGCAGTAACAAATCAAAGCCCATTTTTGTGTTTTAATTTAAAGAATGAAAACACTATATTACAATGATAAATACAATTCTACCCAATTAAATTAATTTAAATAAATTATATTGTTATTTTATATTTCAATGGCCTTTTTAATTAGTTATTATCTACCAAATGATTTAAAAAAAAATAATACATGCTAAATTCTAAACAAATTTGTTAATTTTCATTTTGGTTAAAAAATAAAAATTTTTTTTTTTAGATATAGACATATAAAGTAGTATATGTAAATTTTTTTATTTTATAGTTTTTCTATTTCTTTATGAAAAAAAAAGTTAAATATTTTCTAACACATGTCAACATCTAATCGATAGACTTGAGAACCTGGCACAATCCTATGAGTTACTTACTTTGAAAAGTATACTTTATATAATATGTATATGTTTTAGGGAATTTGGTCAAGTCTACCACATTTGACCAAAGCCTTTCCACTTCTACCACATATGATAATCCTTTTCTACTCATACCACATTCATGTGGTATTGGGGAAAACGGCCATTTTCAACCCTAACTATTTGGGGGCGGGTTTTTCCAACCCAAACTAAGACCCCCCCGTCAATTTCTACCCAAACTCAAAACTAATTTAAATTCAAAACCCAAACTAATGAAAATTAGCCGATTTCAACATGACAAAAGACGGTGTTAGTTCGGGATTTAACGGCTGCTGAGTCAGCGATATCGTGGCATTGACGTGGCGGGAAAACGGCCATTTTCAACCCCAACTATTTGGGGGCGGGTTTTTCCAACCCAAACTAAGACCCCCCGTCAATTTGTACCCAACAATGTTTATCGTTTAGGGTTACGACAAGTGATGGAGTTACGAAAGAGTTTATTGACGTTACCCAATTGATTTCAGACAAGTTTCCAGATATAATGTCTGTACAATGATTCCACTGCAAGAAGAAAGACAAAATCTTTAGACGGACACAATTGTTAGACCAAACTATTCAGGAACAAATTTTGTTTTTTCTTGCTATTGCTACATTACTTTCAGATTCCAGTTACAGTGCCTGTGAATTCATAAAATCGACGAACATTTTTCTGTTTCGAGAGAAAATGAAGAACCCTAATTTAATATTTCCCCAAAATTAAAACGACGACGTTTTATTTTTTTCCCGCTCCCAAATAGTTTGAGTTGGAAAAACCCGCCCCCAAATAGTTGGGGTTGAAAATGGCCGTTTTCCCGCCACGTCAATGCCACGATATCGCTGACTCAGCAGCCGTTAAATCCCGAACTAACACCGTCTTCTGTCATGTTGAAATCGGCTAATTTTCATTAGTTTAGGTTTTGAATTTAAATTAGTTTTGAGTTTGGGTAGAAATTGACGGGGGATCTTAGTTTGGGTTGGAAAAACCCGCCCCCAAATAGTTGGGGTTGAAAATGGCCGTTTTCCCTGTGGTATTGTGGTATAAAAAGACTGTTTTGTCTTCAGCTGATGTGACAGATAAAGTGCAATATTTAGGGACAAGTATCTGGGGACAATAAACCTAGTCGGGGACAATAATCAAACGAAATATAATTATCAAACAAAATGAAAAAGCCGCAATTAGAGTTTAGGAGAACTAAAATCGAAGAACAATGAATTAAAATCGAGGGACAAAAACTAGCTAATATGCAAAAATAAGATGAAATTGTGGAATTGTCAAACTTCGGAGACAATTGTGTAAACTTCCTTTTGTGTGCTCAAACAATAAATTTTGTTTCTGAAATTTGAACACACAAAAAGAAGGGTAAAATGATCATTACAGACGGCAATTGTTGTATGAGTGATAAAAAGAAAAAGAATCATGGTAAATGTAGCATAGATGTTAATTCTCTCTATGTTTAAATTATATAATATATATATTTTTGTCAACAACAGTTTCGTTGATTACGCCCAACTTGAGGAAAAGAAAAATCCAAGATACAAAGCCCAACTCAAATTTGGCCCAACAAAATAAAAATGAAATTAACATTGGATACCTCAACAAACACGTGTAAACACCAAATGAAAGGTTGAAAATGAAAAGAGAAGTGCAATTGAAGCATGCGGTTTTGGATGCACCACCATCATTTACAACTTTTTTCAGTGCCGCTAGGTCTCGAACAGGCAACAGCCAGCCGCCGAAACTGCTTATGTCAATAGCACAGCGAAACCCGACAACGATTTTGTATCTTTGCAACTCGTTTCTCCTTATCATTTGCAGTTTTCTCCGATTGAGAAAAGAACATAAATTCGAGAATCCTCGGAAGGCAAAATATCAGAGTAGTCGCAAAACTTTACTCTCTTAGTCTTGTTCAAATTAAATCGAAAAGTTATTAAATATTCAAACTTTTAAAGAAATCATTTCCAAAAAAGGCGGAAGTCTCGGGTTTAAGAATCTAAAGGAATTCAAACATGGCCCGGTTCTTGGGCTTTGCTGGAGGTGTTAGGGCATATGGCCCATATTGATTTTGTTTTATTTAATTTTTTCTATCATAGGATCATGTTATAGAAAAATAAGATATTTTTTTATACCTACTCGAAAGGGCATTTTTATGTGACATATATATACACATGGTCCACAAAAAAATATCACAAGTCAGGCCAATATTAGTGTAGTCTGGCTATTGGGTGATCATTGATCAATATAGTAATGAAGCTTCCTTCTCACAGTATTTTATTAGAGAGTTCAAGTTCAAAGCTTATGTTAACTGACGACGAGCCCAAAACCCCAAAATTCTCAATTATATGCTCTTACCAACTCTTTAGGAGGGTTGATCCTAAGATTATGAGCTCAAAAACAATTATGGTTTGCGAGCCTTATATATATTACGGTTCGGGAATCTTATTATCTATACATATTAACTTATTAAAATTTGGGATCCGAAGCGAATGTTTCATCCAGCTGTCCTCAGGGCCGACCCTGCTCATTGGTTGTTGTATCCAGTATAAAGTTTTGAACCAATATATATTTCAAAGTTGAGACAAGAAGGTAATTGTCAAAGATGTGACCAAGAGCTATTCACATGTCATTTTACAAGATTAGTTTGAGCTCTCTCTCTTGTTCTTGAATTAGGTTACCTTGCTTTCTCCTGGCATTTCTATACAAACATGCAAAAGTTACATCTTTAATCTTTTAGATCCATGTGCATAGGCTCACCTAAAGATACATTGCCTCTTATGGCAAATGTGAAAGGCCATGAACACATTAATCCTAACTCAAGAGGACATATCATTATCACTCTACGATGCCTAGGAATGGAAGATCCTTAGCTATGGAGAGATCACCAAGAGTCTAGAGACTATGCACGGTGAGATGTTCTTCACCAACCTTAGAAAATCTTAAATTTCATATAGATGAGGGCTTGAAAGAAGACTGTATCTACAAGTAGAGTTTAATAACAATTGTACGTGCATAGATCATCTCTCAATCTAACAATTGTATATTTCTTACCCAAAAAGAAAAAAAAAAAAAAAAAAGAGAAGTCAAATAACGATAAACTAGTGGTGACTACTAAAACACTACTAAACTAAATAAAAACAAATCCGAGATCTCTTCTTCACAAAACCCTAGATCCACAACAATGGTGGATGAGAAGAAATCGAAGCAGAGACATCGAGTCATGGTCTTCGAATCCATGTATCCCGTCCTCGCTCTTATGCTTATACTCGTCGCTTGCGTCGAGCTTTGCGATGCAGCTACTGTTGTCGATGTTTATCGTCTAATTCAGTACGATATCTCCGGTGTTCCTTTTGGTTCTCGTTTCTCTTCTCTTAATCATCATGCTGCTTCTCTTAGCTTCCAACGTGGTGCCGATCTATCTCGTTCTGTACTTATACTTCCTCTTCGTGAGCTTGACATTGGTTTTGTTCAAGGTTTGATTCTTGATTTTGTGGATTTAGTTAGGTAGAGCTGAAATCGGACTTTGATTTCATTGTGTGTTGCGATTTGTTGGCAGATTACATCTCGCAAAAGCAGTCGCTTGGTGGATTGTTGATTTTGCTTCCTCAGACGTTTAGGCCTGGGAATGTTGGTGGTGGAAGTCTAAATTCTGAAAATGATGGGTTTAGGAAGTTATTAGCTCAACTTGAGAAGATACTTGTTCATGGAAACATACCTGTGAGTGTTTTGTTTCGTTTGTCTTAGTGAAGTTGAACAGCGTAGCGTTTTACATAGGTCTTATGGTGAAGATTGTTTATTCTTACAGTTTCCTGTCTACTTCGCATTTGAGAATGAAGAGACTGATGCTATGTTGGCTGATGTAAAGAAAAATGATGCACTTGGTCAGCAAGCTACTGCTACTACAGGCGGGTTAGTCAGTTAGTTGTCAATGACTCTCCGATTTATCATGAATTTTTGTAGACGGTTATTTGTCACTGACTCTCCTTCTGGCAAACATTTTGTTATAAACTAAGTAGAACAATGCTGATGTGTAAGTTCAAAGATTGGGGAAGCTACTTCTTGTATAAACATAGCACTTAGTCTACTAGTACATCTTGTATATATAGGTAGATCCTTGAAGACTTATTGAAATGTCTATCAATATCTACTAGCACATCTTGTATATATAGGTAGATGCTTTAAGGTTTATTGAACTGTGTATCAATATTTTAGTATGCTCATTCTATCTATGATATTGTTCATTTCCAAGGAATCCTATACACTTGAAAATTAATTTAAGTATGTGAACCATTTCTTTCTGTAACTATTTTCAGATATAAGCTTGTGATCTCTGTATCAGAGCCTAAGAAAATTGCATCTCCCATCATCACAAACATCCAGGTAACTCATCGCATATAATTAGTTATGATAATGTCATGACTAGCTTTGATATATCTGTTAAAAGTAGTAGAACCTTCTCTGTTGTGTCTTCAACTATTTGCTAATTCAGTTTTGGAACTTCGGCTGACTCTATCTTAAGATGTGTATGATTAGCATGACAGCCTGTAGACACCTCAGTTGTTAAACTCTGATGGTCTGGTTTTTGGTAGCATGCATTTGTGCATCCTACAGTCCAATCTCCCTGCAATACAGCAATCGTTTCGCTTTCATCATCTTTATAGCATCAGTTTAAGATCTTCCATTTTTCAGCAACTAGGATTTGGTGTACAATTCGTTCATGTTTAGTACCATTGAACCTAGATCAATTGAAGATTATTACTTTATGTTAATTTTGATCTGGCCGCTCCTTGTTTGTTACTTATTGCATATGGATATGTGCTCTTACGCCCTCTATCTCTCTTGTGCTGGTTTATTTTAGATGCTTGACATACTGAAAGCCTTAGACGATGTGGTTTGTGTGTAGGGATGGCTACCCGGATTAAGAGCAGAAGGAGATTCCAACCAGCTTCCAACAATTGCTGTAGTTGCATCCTATGATACCTTCGGAGCAGCTCCGGTATGTAATATGAGTAGTGGATACTGGATCATCTTACCGTAGTATCAAGTAAGTACCTGACTAACTTCTGGATATAGGCATTATCAGTTGGAAGTGACAGCAATGGAAGTGGGGTCGTGGCGCTTCTTGAAGTGGCTAGACTATTTTCCGTTCTGTACTCAAATCCCAAAACAAGAGGGAGATACAATTTACTTTTTGCACTAACATCTGGTGGACCCTACAACTACGAAGGAACTCAAAAGGTACTCGACCTAACTTCTTGATTCTACTACAACCATATCCTTCCGGCAGTTTTTATTTGGTGCATTTGCAAATTTGGTTGTATCCTTCATTAAGCATCATATCTTCTGCAGTGGCTGAAGAGCCTTGATCAGAGGATGCGTGAGAGCATTGATTATGCCATTTGCTTGAACAGTGTTGGGTCTTGGGACAGTGAACTATTGATCCATGTGTCAAAGCCTCCAGATAACGCCTATATAAAGCAAATTTTTGAGGTAAACAAAGTAGTGTATGGATTATTGCAATGACTAGCTATTATGATGGTTCATTGGTTAATGGATGCATCTCTGCAGGGCTTCTCTAACGTGGCAGAAGACTTGGGTTTTCAAGTTGCTCTGAAGCACAAGAAGATTAATATCTCTAATTCACGAGTGAGTCAATACTCCACATTTTGAATGGATGTAGATGTCAAAAGTATTTCTTAGTTTCGGGTGCTCTTTTTCATCCCGATCCTGGAAATCATAGGTGTCCCAACTAACTGTTAGAACTGTGCTGAAATTTTGATAGTCGGAATTCCCCCGTCATGATTTGAAAATTGTAATGTTTTGTGGCATTAAAATTGTTATCTTCAGTGTGTAGATACTGCCCTTACATTTTCAATTGCTAATTCTTTATAATAACCTACCCTTTACTGGTTGAACAAAAAGAAAAAACCTACCTTGTGCTTAGCTGATTGATATTATTTTCACTTCCTTTGATTATCTTCCCATGCCGGGATTATTTGAGATGTTTGACTTTACTATGTTCTCTCTTCGTCAATTTTTTTCGCTGTTCATTACAAAAGACCCTTTCTGAGTGAATTGTGTTGCTGAATTGTTTAGGTTGCTTGGGAGCATGAACAGTTTTCAAGACTCAGAGTAACTGCAGCCACAATATCTGAACTTTCAACTCCACCCGAGTTACTGGAAAATGCTGGAAGTCTGTCTGACACAAGGTATCACATACAAAACTAATCATCTGCAACCTATATCAGCGTTTACTTTCTGTTCTATCCATCAAGAATTTTCATTATCCTTCAGACTAAATACGACGATGCTTTTTCTGCAGGCAATTGGTGAGTGAAGATGCTATCATTAAGGGTGTCAAATTGGTGGCTGAAAGCCTTGCGGTAAGACAACCACCCAACTCAAGTATTACTTCTTATTCTGTCGTTTATTTAGTTGGAAGAGAAAATGTGTTTCAAGTTTACAAATCGTTGAAATCTGTATTCTTGTTATGTTTCCTGATAACTGACTTAAATAACGTATTGTCTCCCGCAGAAACATATCTATGGTCACCAAGGAAAAGACATTAAGATTTTTGCTGATGACAGTAGTTTGGCTGTAAATCCATTCTATGTGAGATCATGGTTGGATCTTTTGTCACAAACTCCTCGGGTAGCACCGTTTCTCTCAAAGAACGAACCATTAATCATGGCTCTGAAAAAGGTATATCATCTATTCTATTCTCACTCTCACCATGTTGTGTCCGGTTTCTCTCTACCACATGCTATCCGTCGATTATATATGATTTCTGGTGTTAACTACGTGAGATGCCTCTTGGCAGGAACTAGAGGATTATACTGCTGAAGTTAGTGTTCAACATGAATCTTTAGACGGAAGTTTCACCTTTTACGACTCAACAAAGGCTAGCCTTAATATATACCAGGTACATTCATCAGTCTCTTTAATATTTTTATAACACTAGCTTTGTTCATGTGATGAAGATCCCTCTCACTCTGCTGGCCATATAGTGTGAGAAACCCATAAAATCTAAATCGTAACCATATGACCAGAGGCTTTACTTTACTCAGACACTGTTTTTTCTTTTCTCGAACCACTGTTTTGATCGGTGCGTCTATTTGATATTTTTGTTTGTAGGTGGCGAGTGTAACCTTCGACTTGCTCTTGCTTCTGGTTCTAGGATCATACTTGATAGTGCTTTTCAGTTTCCTCGTCATCACAACTCGGGTAAATATAATAAACTGATTTATCGATACATATACGGCTGTGTTAATCATGGAAACAAATTTAACAGAAATTTGTTGGAAATGATGACAGGGTCTGGATGACTTGATAAGCTTATTTCGCCGGCCTCCTTCCCGGAAAGTGAAAATGGGATGATTTGCTTCCTTTCCGGTAACTTTATATTCTTCTCATACCTGCCTTTTGGCGATTCACTCTCAGATATGTTTTTTGAGTCGTTAGAATTTGAATCATGAAGAATTCAAAGATGAAGAGGCAACAAGAAAAAATGAGTGTTCGTTGAGTTTTGGCCCCCTTTCGACTTTTTGTTTGGTTGTATGCCTCTCTTTATAGGCGATATGGCTTCTTATTATTTTGCGTGGGCGCCAAAGAAAATAAGATCGAACATTGTAGTTTTTCCTTTGGTTTAAATTAGTATTTTTCCATTGTTTCGTAATTGGCCACCCAACAAGTTTGCATCAAAAAATGCTAATGCAACGCTTCTTAACATGGTGATTTATGATTAAAAGATGGGAACTTGGGTTGTCGTTGTTATGAACCAGAATTGAAATGTATATAATAATGTTATATTGATATTGGGTAAGTTAGCTTAGTTGAGCAAGAGAGGGAGACAAGTATTGAGACAGAGAGTTTATAAGTAGCAAGAACACGATCCACACTTAGTGAGTGACTTCTTTTGCGTTCGTCGGTTTTCTTTAACTAAACTAACAATCTTTGTTGGGATGATCTTGAAGATGAATGTGCCGAACCTTTTTTTTTGGATCAAGGCTTTTTGCTTTATATTCTCTTCAATTTAATGGCGAATTTACTGACGGCATTTGAGTGCAAAGCCAGGAATACCAACAATAATCGCCAAAAGGGTCACTAGGTAAGTAGAACGAGAAGAATAATGTGTAACTTGCCCTCGCATATGACCACCATTATAGTAAATCTCTTATCTTTGTATATGTTAACGAAGAAGATAGAAAAATTAATTGTGTATCGGTTTGTAACTTGTAACACCCAAAAATGTATCACTTGTTTCAATCGACTTAGCTATTTCGAGTCTAAGCAACAGAATAAATTGCAAAATAGATAGATCCAGAAAACACTCTCGTAAAATATTGGAAAACCTTTTTTCTGAAGTACGCACTACAAAAAGACTCTTGTATAAATAAAAATCCACAAAAAAAGCAGAAGAATATCTAGTTCTCTGTGTCTCTCTCTCCCTGTCTGTCTCTGTTCTCTCTCTCTATCTTCCATTGAATATAGAACTTCTCAAGGACATAAGAACTTGAAGAGTAATTATAAAGTTTCCAGCCGAAAGTATGTACAAAGGAAGAAGATTGTCTTTCCTTTTTCTTTTTCTGCTGTCTTGCTCCTCTAATCTAAGATTTCCAAGACACGAAACAGAGGAGACTAGAGAGACCTGTCAGTTCAGTTTGTGTTGGATCTGACGGTGAACTGAAACGAGAAACTCCACGTACGAAGGCCCACTCGATCCCCTGTCCTCCACCATATACGATTGGAACAACATATTTCCTGAGAGAAACAAAGTGCAAGAAGACATTAACCGAAAATGTGCAAGGATCAATGGTTGATAAACTTTGGAAAATTAACTCACCTGCTGGATCTCCTTTCTTGCACAATTTAAGGCTGCATAGAAAGAACGCAAAGAGATTTATAAGGTTACAACGGTAATCACTACAGGAGAAAAAAAAAAAGAAGATAAGTGGGACTTTGTTTGATACCGTAGGTAAGAACTTCTTTGCCTCCTTATTTCATTCACCACGTCATTGAACTTCTTTGATAGCTGATTATCATACTTTTGCAGCACATACTGTGAAGAAAAACACAATAGTATCATTTTAAGCATGTTTCGCTAACTTTAGAAAATCTTAATAATGTGGTACGTAATTCATGATCTGTAAGTGCAGAACCAACAATCAGGTAACAGTCAAATTCTACAGAATACACCATGGGCGAAGATGATGATTAGTTTACCTGACTTTGAAGTTCAGCAGCTGAGTGAACATTAAAGAGCTTCTGTAGGATATCTGAATTTACTGATTCCCCAATATATATCAAACCATCTTCACCGTTCTCAAGAAAATATACTCCCTCATCGCTAAGGTGTTCACTTTGTAATGGGATTGGACAAGGAACCACATTTTCTTCATTATCCTGATAGATTATAGAACAATCATCAAAACTTTTGAAAATTAGTAAATTAAGGAATAACAATACCTGAGCTAAAAGTTTAGCTCCATACGTTTACATCAAGGTCATGGACAGCAATCATCCTTGGATAAACTAGCGGAATAGCCAAAGGAGTGGACAATGAAGACACATGGTTTATCCAAAATGATCGGTCATCAATTCTCCCGTCCATTCGTAACCCCACACCTTTGGTTAAGGCTGAAAAGGAAAAATGATGAGATCACAAGTTGCATTGAAAAATGGACAAAGCAAGAATAGTACCCGTAAATCAAGGAACAGGGGATTAAATACATCTTAATGGCATGTAAGAAAACAAATACATCTTAATGAAAAAAATGTCTAACTTGCTCTCGCATATGACCAGTATCAAGCATGTAACAATGTCTCAAAAGTTAGTAGAATAGGAGTACAACAGTACTTAAACGCTTTTAATGCAAGTACACACCTTTTCTATTGTATATTAATATCACAAATAAATCTAAGGCAAGAATTAGCTAGCTTTTGATTCAAGACAAGGCATAGAAAGCGCCTTGCACACAAGGAGCAAAACAACCTAAAAGAGGTGTAAGATTCTTGTTTCAAATGGATTAAAAGTGACAAAGAAATACCGAGAGTATATAAAGGCAAAAGCTTGAGTGCTTCAGGAAGAATAAGTTGTCCGGTTGATGTAACTGTTGCGCAGAATTTACGATAGGAATGTAGTATGGTGATGCAATTATTAGTTGCTTGCTCCTTTACCAACGGAAGTGCCTTGGAAGGGATCTCATTAGCCGCTACATAAGAAAAATATCATAAGTAGATTATATATTACACTGAAAGGGTTTTTGCGCTAATATCATCACATGGCCAGCAGTAGAATAGCAGTAGAATCAGAGACGGAATAAAGAAACCTACCTTGTTTCAGCATACAAGCAAATTGGGAATCTAGGTCAGCTGAGCGGAACAAGTTACTGAGCATGTTTGTACAAGGGAGTGATAAGTTAAGAACCCTAATTCTTCTTTCTCCAGACATGGTGGTATACAGAAGGGCACACTGAAAATAGACGTAAACATTTTACAACATTTCAGCAAAGTTGAGTCTTGCCAAACTATTTTGAATGGCCAATTGACATGAGTACAAAGTAAACCTGAAAACCGCATTCAGCTCCATCTTGTAGTTTGTCATCATGCTTTAATGTCACCATGACAGCTTTGTCACAGTCAATCTGCATGGCACTCAAGGCTCGTCAAAAAAGAAGCAAATCTATACCAAAGTGCTTCTCCAGGAAAACTTGCAGCAAAAAAAATGTGTTTCCCTCTTGACTAGTATTTTATGTTTTAGGTGACAAAGCAACATAAATATTCTGTACTCCCGAAAACAAAAAACAAGAACTATTCGTTTTTGGTATTGACACAAGAAACAGATATATACGCATCAGAGACAACTAAACGTAAATTTAAGGAGGATGCACGCACCGCTGGTAGATCGATGTCAGTTGGTATGCGTTTACAGAAGTTCCCTGAGTATTCTTGTACTTGAATACCCTACAATAATTGACAAGAGTGGTATTCATCAAAATAACAGCAAGCTGAATTTTAAACTGGACAGAGCTCTCTGCCACAAAATGTTACCTGACTGCATCTGACTCGCATGACAGCCTCAAAACCTTGGGGCCTCGTGATATTCCATCTAATATCGTTGTATAACTTTGGGGGGTCTGAAAGAGCTGAGAAAGGGTAATAGCAATAAACCTGGAAACAGTTATAATGAAAAGTTAAAATCAAAACATTGAGCACAAAATCCATAAAAGACCCCCAGGACAGGAAGACGTATCATGTAAGGAAAACTTTCACAGGAATTTTAAGGAAGGGCGATGCGTGTTCCACGGTAATGCAATAGACACATGCTTCCTTTTTTTAGTCGAAACAATATACACATGATTCCATGGGAAAAATAATCAAAGTATAGAGACGAGATCCACTCTGTTAACAAGTATACTTATTGTAACTATGTAAGTTATATCAGTCATTATTGGAAAGAAAGCAAGTCATTTTCAACTAAAAGAATATGTATTAACCTGAAAGGATATAGAATATTTGAATCTACCTGTCCTCCAGTTGTTCTTGGGATCTCGGAAATAGAAGCCATGTCAACATAGGCTTGAGTTGTGATAAACAAATCTACACAGACCTGAGGCAAGTCTGGATGCATTAGATAGGGAAAAATATTGCAACAACTAAGAGAAAGTGATACGCAGTAGATGATTGATATGCAGATTGTAACACAATTGGTTAATTTTTTCCCACATAGATCTATTTTGGTATACCTGGTATTCAGCAAATTCAATAGCCATGGTCCTTAAAGTTTTGTCTGCGGGTTGTAGTAATTTATGGGCCTCCTGAAATCATATTAAAGAGGATTCACTTTCAGTAATGGCACATAGCAATCTCAGGAACAGAGGCCAGTCAAGTTTCTAGACAAAACAAGCCAGCAAAAGAAACCAAAGAAATGCATTTAAAAAACTATTACTTCAAGACCTCTAAGTCTCTAACGCATAGAGTCAGAATACAAAATAAGAAACAAAAAAAAAATGCAGCTGTACCTTTTCACTCGCAGAGGCATTAGCTCTCCCATCGGCCTCTCTAGAAGAAAGTGCTCCAATGCCAACAGAAGGCAAAACTATGGAGGAGATGGTAATCATATCATTTAAGTTATACAGGTACCAAACAGAAGGACAAGTAAGAAGAAGAATGAGCTAGTACTAAAGAAAAAATACATAATCATCAAGGTGCATAGATATATCTCAGGTGATTCAAGATATATAGATCCATTCCAAATGATGGCCCAAACAGAATAAGTAGCAGACCTGATTGAAACACCATGAGCTTTCCTCCAGTGCTCTTCATCGCTAAGAATGCGGCCTAGGAGGAAAAAGATTGTAGATACATTAGTCAATGGCACAAGGAGAGTACTAGAGGTAATCTTCATCATTTTGCCAAAAGAAAATCGTGATTATACTAAAAGTGATTGGCCAATTGGCCCACAAAACCAACTTAACTTCCTTTATTGATTTTTAAAAATGATTAACTAATTAGTCAACTAGTAAAATTTAGAATACCATCTAACTGCATCCAATTATAATTACGCATTTACATTAGGCAACCACATACCTTAACTGCTGCACCAAAAGCAGATTCAGGACTCTTACTTTCCTGAAACATTGTTGGGATACTTTCCAGCAAAATCTCTAGGTGTTGACGGCACTGAATTTGAGTACAATAACAGAGAATAAGAAAGAGATTAGGAATTGGCACTGTAAAAAATATAAGCACGGCGCACCCAGAACAATGACAAGAGCTTACCTCAGATAGCTGAACAATGACATCTGTTTCTAAAGGTGTATACACATCTTGAACATCAGGAACAATGAGCATCAACGGCTGCATGTAAGCAGAACAAATCAAATTCACATGGAATCCAGCAAAACCTTATTCTAACAAGAAAAAAAGAGCACATGTTCTGGAAAACTATAACAACAGGGAAGTGGCTTTCGAGTGAAGAAAACAAAACAGTATAAATTTATTCAGCCAAGTGACAGAAAAGAATTCTTTGCCGCAAGATAACATCTTCACATCTACGATACTAAAGGAAGAAAGGGCTCCACTCTCCGCAGAAAAAGATAATTCCATTTCCCCTTTTGAATAGTTTAACAAAAGAAACAAGGTAAAAAATAATGTAACAAATCACCTGCTGCAGTGCACGCTTCAAATTATAAAAGTGAATTGTTGAATCAAAGGTGGCAATTCCAACAAATGTCCTAGGACCTTCCTGCAAAATGCATACAAGAATTTCTTAAAATAATGATAAAACAAAACATGTACATTTATCATTACTCTAGTAACTTTAGCCTAGCCTAATTTTCCAACTCAGTTGTTTAAAAAAATAAAAAATAAAAAAATACATGTCTATCATTAGAAAGAGCGAGAAAATTTACAGGAAGGTCTGAGAGGACTTGCTGGATTGCACTGCAAGTAGCTGCAGTTGCACCTGTTTGAATCGCATTCATTGAGACATCAATGAGGAAGAAATATACTGCCGGCATTGGATCTCGTACCTGTAAAAAAAATACTGATATTTATCTTCACCCGGTTGCAATGGATAAAGTAGCTTGCTTCGCATTACCAAGCAAATATAAATATATAATCATCATACATTCCCGCATAGAAACTCAATCTCTTAGCTCAAAACCAAAACTTAAATGTTTTCAAAAGTTGTTTTAATTTGTGGATCAACATTAGCAAGAGGTGTCGCAATAATAGAGAAAACACAATTTCTGTCTTAGTAGAAGTTCCCATCTTCTGAAAATCGAATGAAGATGAGTACTGGCCACTTCGTAAAAACTTTTGGTGTTTTGTCTGAGAGCCGATACAAGGATACTGACATCTAATAAAGGCATCACAGAATTTTGGCATAAAATAATCAGAAACGTTCACAAACTAACCATATATTCTTTTGTAGCAACAAAGTCAACAGTTCCCCTACACAGCTCAGGCCTTTCATCAGCATCCCTACGTCTACCATCTGGACCCAGATTACACTGGTAGTCACGAGGAGTCTCATCAGTGTATCCTGTGCAAAGACAGTTGATGAGAAAATGGATCACAATTACATTCCACATTATCAAAATCCTAAAGTGATTAGGATGATAGCAATTCATAGGGTGTCCAAATTCTAGGTGAATTCCAAATTCACATTATATTTATTTCAAATCAGTAAAGTAAACCAGATTTTAGTTCTGGCGTAGAGTAATTCTAGTTTCTTTCATAACTTGGTACTCATTATTGCACTTGATATAGCAGTAACTCATTATCTATGGCTGTTATATACGGAAACAGTAATAATTACCACACAAGTTACATATGAACTTCCTTCCTTGGTCAATGAACTTCATAAAAGGATTCATGTAGCCCTTACAACGTGAACATCTAACAGGGCCACTCTCACCAAAGTCCACAACCTGCACAATAATATAGGTTCATGTCAACATGAATTTTTCCTAAAATTCTTAGAAAGCATTAATTTCTATTCTCTTTTCCGTCAAAACATAAGATTCTATACTCAACAGGAAACTAAATCAATGATACAAGAGAAGACAATAAGAGTTTAATGTTACTTGGATAGGCTCTTCAGATGGATGAGAAAGTGCCATTGGTTGGACTATTAACGCCAGTTGCATACCAGATGTAGATAGAAGATCAACAGTGCAAGGGATCTATTGTGGATACAGGGAAGCAAGGTATCAATATCCAAGGTCAAGAGACACAGTAAATCAATACTTAAAACACAGAGAATTACATTTGGCTCAAGACATTTCGCTTTACAGTTACCTGATTGATTGTGCATCGCATGTAACGTGGGCTGGAATTTCCAGTGTCCCTAGTAATATAATCAACAGTAGTAGGCTTCACAAAAAAAAAAAAAAAAAAAAAAGAGTTTCAGGGTAAATAAATAGCAGTTTTACACTCTCACGTAAGATCAAACAGTAATTTCAAAAAGTAGAATAATATGACTTACTGGTGGAGGATTAGCCTGATTCTGCACACGAGTTTCATACATGATTGGACTGGAGCTTGAACCTGGCCTTGGTATCTGATTAAGATCAATCTTTGAGGGGCTAGAATTAGAAACAGAGGTCATTGATTGATTTGGCACTGGACCCATGCTATACATTGAACCAGGAGTTCCAGGAGTAGAAGGTAGCTACCAATTTTCAAAGATGTAAAGCAATCATAACGAGTCAGACAAAGGAAACACATCAGTTGTAAAATAGAAGAAAGGCAAAAATTTAAAGATACTACATAAATTGTCCCCTATTCTAGTACTAGACTGAAAGATCCATAAAGAAATATTGTTCCCTTCTGGAAAGATCCCCAAGTCACATAAAGAATAGGTTTCACTTTCATCTCTATAAAGGCATGTCATGTTTCATCAATTCATAAGTCGACTGGGCAATTACTGCTAGACAAGAACATACATAATGAGCTTCAATGGATGTACCTGCTGTGGTGGTGCTCCATAAGGAAAGCCTCCTGGCATGGGTGGTCTGCCGTAAGGGGCACCAGGAAAAGTTGTTGGCGGAGGCAGCGAATGAGCAGGAGGCGAAGATAATGGTGAATTTCCTGGAAAAGGACCTGCGTTAGGAGGCTGTCCATAGGGAGGCGGTGGAGCCATCATAGGACCACTTGTGAACTGTGATCCTCTGGGAAATGCCCCCGGACCCATCATCGGAGGAGGAGGCCCATTACTCAACGGACCGCCAGGCATGCCAGAGGGAGGAGGCCCATTACTCAACGGACCACCAGGCATGCCAGAGGGACGAGGCCCATTACTCAACGGACCACCAGGTATGCCAGAGGGAGGAGGCATGGACATGCCAGGTCCCATAGGTGGAGGTGAACCAAAACCAATCGGACGTGCTCCTGAAGGAGGACCTGCAGGTACACCTCCTGGTGGACCTGAAGCTGGAAAACCACCAGGCTGAGGAAATGACGAACCACCACCAACCAACGGACCAGTCGATGGTCTGGAACCAAACGGCGGCTGACTAGAAGGCGGACCAACCGGTCTTCCAACTGGTGGAAACCCGCCAGGTTGAGATACCTGAGGAGGTCCACCTGGTCTAGCCATCGCAGCAGGAGGAGGAGGTCCAGGTCTAGCCATTGGAGAAGGCCTAGGTTGTTGTTGTTGAGGAAAAGATTGTGGTGACTGACCAAAAGGTGGAGATGGTCTAAGACCAGAACCAGGCATAGGAGGAGGTGGCCGATTAATGTTCAAATTCTGCATATTAGCAGCTAAAGAATTGGGGTTTCCTTGTGAACCAGGAACAAAATTCGGAGGACCACCGGAGTTTTGCGGATTGTTATTAGGTCTATATGCTCCTGGAGGCACTGGAGCAGCCATGCTTTATATACCAAAAGAGATCAACAAATCCAATATCACGTACGTTTTACAAATCTACGAAATCAAATCACGATCATCATCAACAAATGCAACAAAAACAAGATCAAATTCCATAACAGTAATCGATCAGTGATACAGAAATCAAAAATTGAAGAAATCGAATTACCTGTAAACAAGAGAATCCTCGGATCTGTGACAATGAGAAGAAAAAAGATCAGATCTGGAGAATTCGAATTGAAACGATTAGGGTTTAAGAGAGATCAAGAGAGAGTAATCGCAATTTGGTGATGAACAAGAGCAAATGCAGCGAAGATCACGAACCTGGAGAGTAGAAGGAGAGATTACGAGTACGAGTAGTGAGGAAGGAGAAGAAGCTATGAGGCCTTTGAAGCTATAATATAGCGTTTTAATTGAAACTGGTAACGGTGCGTTGTATCGTACCCGTGGCACTTGATACCGATCCGGTCCGAGCTGAACCAGTTGATCTTTCCAGTTCCTTGACTTTAAGTTTCACTATTTTTGTGGTTCGGTTCAAGTTGTGTTATATATATAGTAAGAAATCTTCCTTAATTTTCTTTTTATGATACAGACTACAGAGGGAAAGTATGACATAATCTATCCAATTAGAATTCAGCTGATCATTTTTTTCCTTTTCTTCTTTTTCTAAAAATATAGTACTATTATTTTTCCGAACTGGGCTTTGACAAATAGGCCATCACAAAACACGGTTAAAAATAAAAAGAATAAACGACAGCGACTTCACTAAAAATAGTTGGACACTTGTACGGTTCATTGGAGGGAGAGGTTAAGATCTACCAATTCTATCGTTTACGAGACCAACTTTTTCGCAGTTCCACCGTCGACATCAAACCTTTTGATTGAAGTAAACGGTTCTGATCGCAAGCCAAACCGACAACAAAACCATATCTGGAGCATTTCTTCCGGAATAGATCAACCAACCAACATCCGGCACCAAATCTCTCAAATTTCCTACTTAGCAAAGAGAGAAACTCAACACTTACCTTTTCTTCGACCTCGACACTTTCGCAACCTCTTCGGGACCAAACCATCCTTTGAAATCCGGTCAGACGAGAAGCAAATTGCGGTAGCAGAGAAGGATGGTGGCTCAACCAAGACTTGCATCCAGCAAACCCAAGACTAGCAATCATCCGACAAATTCGCCCAGCAAGCTGAAAACCCATTGATCCCCCACAAACCAAAACTTCATATCATTTAGATGTATAAAATTTACCCAGATCAACTCAAAACTTTGCAAAAATAACTAGAATGACTTCCATTGGAAATGAATAACTAGACTAACACAAATTTTGTGTAAAAAACTAATTAACTTCAATCAAGCTTAGTACAACATTGCCATAAATCTTGTATTAATTTTGCAGATTATTAAAAAAAATTGCCAGATATAATCCGTGACATAAATCTTATTAAAAACAAATCTGCCTTCACATAAAAATTATAAATCTGTCATGATAGGATTTAAAATAAAAAACTGTCATAACATAAAACAAATATGTTGTCACTATATAGGTCATTCAAGTAATTTAGTTTTTATTTTTTTTGATAAATGACCGGGCGGCAAAGCCTCCCGTGAATATTATTAAACAAAAAAAAAGTAACTTACAAACGACAACTTCTTGGTCGCGTAGACCCAAGAGTATCCAAAAACAAAACCGGGGCAAGAGCCTCCAGAACAACAACAAAAGAATTAAAGCATAACGGTAAAGAAAATGCAAAGCTAACGCGACAACAAGAGTATCCAGTAATTTAGTTTTTATTTAAGAAATCTGCTATCATATATCATATTTTTTGGAAACAAAACTGAAATCTGTCATAACATAAAAAAAATTTCTCATAACGTTAAACATTTCGGTTGCGACTGAAGACATATGGATGTCGAGCTACAGGAAGATCTTGTGGAGCACAGGAGAGAGCTGTATGCGGGAAACTGCGAGACATTAAATGAAGATGACGTGGCGAGCAGTGATTGGTGATTGGAAGTTTCCAGAACGTGATGCTCAAGTTATTCGATGTATTGAAGATACGATCAAATCAAGGAAAGAAGATTTGGTGTGATCTGAAGATTAGGAAAGTTGTCTATGACGCTTCCTTTATATTCGCAGTCTAGACTTTAGGTTTAGGTGGGCGTTTAGAATATCTTTGTGAATCTCAAGTACTAGGCTAGAAGCTGTTAGGGTTCTTGGTGAGTGAACAGAGTGTATGCATAGCTGTTGCTGTGTTGTGAGTTTGGGTAGATTAAGGATTGGTCAGTGACGAGTTGTGTCAACATCGTGTAAATCTGATTAAACATATCTTGTAGATTGATTAAGTGATTCTTAATAAAGGAAAAGAAGTTCTTTTCATTTGCCTCAACATCTATATAATAACACTTGGTAGCAGAGCGGGTGACCGACCTGAGTACTAACTCAATACAGGTTAAGATCCTGCAGATTAGAGATGTCGAAGGCAGAACTCAACAGACCGGTGATGCTGGATCACAAAGGCTACGGTCACTGGAAAACTCGGATGATGCAGTTAATTAGAGGACATGGAGAGGACGCCTGGACTTCAGTTGAAGATGGCTGGAAACCTCCGTTCAGCATAACAGAAGACGGTCTGAAAGTGAAGAAACCAAAAGCTAACTGGACTGATGCAGAAAAGAATTTATCCAAGTTCAATGCAAGGGCTATGAATGCTATCTATTCATGCCTTGATGATGATGAATTCAATCTGGTTCAAGGAAGTGAGAATGCTAAACAGATGTGAGATATTCTACAGAAAACCCATGAGGGTAACACTGGTGTAAAACGCACCAGGCTGGACCAGTTGGCTACAGACTTTGAAAATCTGAAGATGGATCCTTCAGAAACAATTGTTCAGTTCAGTTCTAAGCTGAGTGGGATTGCAAACGAAGCAAAATCATTAGGGAAAACGTACAAGGAGAAAAAGCTGGTGAAGAAGATGCTTCGTTGTCTACCACCAAAATACGCTGCACACAAAGCTGTCATGAGAGTTTCAGGAAACACAGATACCCTAAAATATGAAGATCTGGTTGGGATTCTAAAGTCTGAAGAGATGGAAGTTGCTGAAGATCAACGAAACCAGAACAAAGGAATAGCGGTCAAAGCTGATGAAGAAAAGGGTCCAGATCCGCTATAAGAAATCAGAGACAATCTGTCTCTCATGGCCAGAAATTTCGGGAAAGCTTTGAAACAGGTTGAAGGGGGTAAGGATAGAGACAGCAGGGACACAAGAGAGATCAGTCGCTGGAACAGAAGTGATGCTGAAAAGTCAGGCAGCAGGCCTGTAAGGAGCGAATCATCAGGATGGAAACGTGATCAGAAATGTCACGAGTGTGGAGGTATAGGACATACTCGACCTGAATGTCCTGTGGCAAGACGCAAGGAGCTAAAGTGCTATGAGTGTAATGGATTTGGTCATGTAAAATCAGAATGTCCAAGTTCACAGAAAGGTAAAGAGAAATCTTTGTTGAGCTTCAGTGAGTCTGAATCAGATAGTGATGGTGAAGCTGAACCTATGCTGAATTTTGTGCCATTCAGTGTAAAAGATCAGAATAACTCCAGTGAGGATTCTGATTCAGATAATGATGATGGAAATCAGATCACCAGTGACGACTTCAAGACTCTGTATGACAGCTGGATCTCTCTGAGCAATGACAAGCTGCAGCTCACTAAGGAAAACTTGATGCTGGTGGCATAAGTGAACATGCTGGAAGAAGAAGTGGAGGAAGAAAAAATTGGCGAGAAGCTACCTGTGTCAGAAAAGGAGTTTCTTGAGAAGAAAATGAAATGCTTACTTGAGAGCTATGAAAAGGAGAAAGAAAAAGCTTTAATGCTGGAAAGAGAACTGAGTGAGAACCACAAGAAGATCAAAATGCTGAATAATGGTGGTAAAAATCTGGATCAGATTCTGTCCATGGGAATAATTGGTTCAAGTCATAGAGGATTGGGCTATCAGTCATATGCTCCCAAAGCATCTCTGGATATGCCAAAGACAGTTCAGTTCGTGAGGAGTACAACCTATCATGATGAAGAAGCTCAAGTGGAAGAGAAACATCAGCCTAGGAAGCTGAATCAGAATGCTCCACAGAATACGGCTGTACAATACAGGAAGACTGCACCAAGAAAGACTGCACCTAGAAAAAAGTGGACTAGGTCAAACAATAATACGGCTGTACAATACAGGAAGACTGCACCAAGAAAGACTGCATCCAGAAAGAAGTGGACCAGGTCAAACAGAGGTCGAAAAGTGTTTGAATGTTTCTATTGTGGAAAACCAGGTCATATCAGAAGGTCTTGTTATAAGTTTCAAGACAAGATCAAGCAACTGTGGCAAGCACGGAAATGCTTTATTGAACCATCCAAGTTTGGTAAAGTCTGGGTTCGCAAGATAGACCTGTACCACAAAGATTCAGAGCATGATGAGAAACAGTACAACAAAGCAGTCTCTGAATCTGAAGAAATCAGTCTGACCTGTAACGTGACGATTGTACAACTGGATGAGTCTGATAAAGATGAGGAGTTCACTGCAAAGGTAGCTTACACATCTACAGATGAAACTGCAAATAACCCTTGGTACTTTGACAGTGGCTGCTCAAGACACATGACAGGTGATTCAAGTGTTCTGTCAACCTTCACAGAAGAGGCCAGTGGAAAAGTTACATTTGGTGATGGTGGTAAAGGACGTATAAGAGGCAAAGGAAACATCGAATGTGATGATCAACCATCACTGATAAATGTGTACTACGTTGAAGGCTTGAAAGAAAATTTGATTAGCATAAGTCAGCTGTACGATGATGGTCTGAAAGTAATCTTCACAAGGACTGATTGTCAAGCTGTTGATGAAAATGGAAACACTGTACTGTGTGGGGTGCGCTCAGGCAATAACTGCTACATGTGGAAGGCATCAGATATCTGTTTGTCTGTGTCTGTTAATGATTTGGAGCTGTGGCACAAGAGACTTGGACACATGAACGTTCAGACCCTGATTAAGATTGTGAACGCTGGAGTGGTTCGAGGTGTACCAAAACTGGCTTACAAACTGGAGTCTGTATGCAGTGTATGTAACAAAGGAAAGCAGATCAAGGTCAATTATAAGAAGGTACCTGAAATTGAAACTAAAAAGGTACTTGAGCTGATTCATATAGATCTCATGGGTCCAGTACAAATGGAAAGTATCAATGGGAAGAAGTACATCTTTGTGTTAGTAGATGATTTTTCAAGGTACACATGGGTTCAGTTCCTAAGAGAGAAGTCTGAAGCAGTGGAAAGCTTTAAGATTCTTGCCATACAGCTTCAGAATGAAAAGGGAAGGATCATTCAGATAAGAAGTGATCATGGAAGAGAATTCCAGAATGAGATCTTTGAACAGATCTGTCAAATGCAAGGAATCAGACATCAGTATTCAGCACCCAGAACACCTCAGCAGAATGGAATTGTTGAACAGAAAAACAGAACACTGCAGAAAATGGCTCGTGCTATGATACATGGTAATAACATCTCTCAAGGTTTCTGGGCAGAAGCAGTTAGCACAGCATGCTACATTGTCAACATGGTTTATGTGAAACCTGGCACAAAGACCACTTCATACGAGATATGGAAGGGAAAAAATCCGAATCTGAGCCATTTTCGTGTATTTGGATGTATGTGTTATATTCTTAATGAAAATTAGCACTTCGAAAATTCGACTCTAGAAGTGATGAGGGAATTTTCTTGGGATACTCTACAAACAGCTCAGCATACAGAGTGTATAACAAGAGAACCAAGGTAATTGGTGATGCTGTCAATGTGGTCTTTGATGATAAAAATAGATTTTTGTTACCTCCTGTGCTAGACGAGTACATAGAAGAATCTGCAGCATACGAGTCTCCAGAAGCATCTGCAGAAGACGAGTCTGCAGAAGCACCTACATCAGACGAGTCTGCAGAAACACCTACAGCAGACGAGTTTGCAGAAGCACCTGCAGCAGACGCACCTGAAACAGCTCTTGAAGAAAAAGTCACTGACAGAGAAGTATCATCTGAGGCACAGTCACCTGTTGTACCTTCTACGACAAAGAAACTAGTTGTTCATAAGTATCATTCAGCTGCTGATATGATAGGAGATCTGAATGAAAGAACGACCAGAGGTGTTCAACTTAACTTCAAAGAAATGTTGCAGCACTCGTGTTTTGTGTGTTTAGTTGAACCCAAAAATATTGCTGCAGCTCTTAAAGATGAATACTGGTATGGTACTTGTACAGAGGAACTAAATCAGTTTTCCAGAAATGAAGTGTGGGATCTGGTACCTCGACCTGCATAGATAAATGTTGTGGGCACAATGTGGATATTCAAGAACAAGATTGATGAAGATGGTCAGGATGTTGATCATAAACTCTACAGAGCCATGATCGGGAGTCTGCTGTATCTGATAGCTAGCAGACCAGACCTGTGTTATAGTGTTGGTTTGTGTGCCCGTTACCAAGCCTGTCTACGTGTATCCCATCTAAATGCAGTTAAACGTATTATCAAACACGTCAAAGGTACATTTAAATATGGGTTGTACCAAGTATACTAATCATAATCTTGCAGGTTTCTGTGATGCAGACTGGTCAGGATGTCTTGATGGCAGACGAAGCACATCTGGAGGATGTTTCTTTCTGGGAAACAACCTGATTGCTTGGCATAGCAAGAAACAGAACTGTGTCTTCCTGTCGTCCGCTCAGGCTGAGTACATTGCTATGGGTAGCTGCTATACTCACCTACTGTGGATGAAACAAATGCTTGCAGATTATGGTATGACTTTCGAAATTCTGTTGATACACTGTGATAATACAGGTGCTATTGATATTACAAAGAACCCTGTTCATCACACTCGCACTAAGCACATTAACATTAGGCACCATTTCATCAGAGAGCTAATTGAAGGGAAACTTGTTGAGATCCAGTATATTGATACTGAGAAACAATTGGCTGATATTTTCACTAAACCACTTGATTTGAGCACTGTCACAAATTTGCAAAAGTCACTTGGTATTATGAAAACTGACCTGTTTTGTGTCACTAAGGGATTGTTGGAACAGGTTCACTGCACAGGAGTACATCAGTTTTTTTTTAATCCCTTGGTTACTGTGGTACTGACTACAGCAAGAAAAACCTCCTATTGGCAACTTCCCTCAGAAAAAGAGCTGCTTTGCATACTTGGCTTCGACGATGTTCAACAGAGATGGCTTTCTTGTCTGCTTTGCATATCAATCTTGGTCATTGAAAACAAGAGAAAAGAAAAAGAAAACAAAGAAATGAAAAGATGAAATGATTCTCTTTTGAGTAAAGAGGTAGGAAAATTTCCTATGACCTCATTATTTTACTTTGAAAGAGATGATCACACAAAGATGGAAGCGAGGTTAGGAAAATTTCCAGTGATACCACTATTCGCCTACATTTTTTGAATGAAAAAAAAAGGAGAAAATTAAAAGGGGAGAAAGCTGTCTTGAGAATGTTTTCTGGTTGAGTATGCAGATGTGTAGACTAGTCTGAGTGAAGCAGTGTGTGTGAAAGCTCCTCATCAGAGAAATAGCTACCTCACTGAGCTGGTGGGTTTAAACAGTTTTTTACAGTTCGATGTGCTTGCTCCTGTGTACATCATGTTACTTCAGGAACTCAGTGTTCAAAGGTATGTGGTTGGTGCATTTATTGAGTGACTCAAAATGAATTGAATTTTTAATATGATGTTTCATGGAAAACAATTATGGATCTCTAACATGGTCACTTCCTGCCTCTGGTTGTTTAGTGGTTGCATGTGATATTCCTGTGCTTAACAGTGTTTAATCTGTACAGAGTGCATGTTAAAACAAACAAAGCAAGGGTGAATTTGTTATCTCATCGGTTAAAACCGATTTATGTATCTTATTGGAATTTCGAGTTTTTGAAGCAATTACAGGTCTGCTTGGTTGTGAAGGAGTTTTATGCCAATCTTGCTGAGTTGGAAACTCGTGCTGACGGTCTTACATTTGTCTACTGGATTCCTGGCACAAATCGGACTACCCTGTGGACTGATCGTCTTCTGCTGATAGATATGGTGCTGTCCTCCCAGAGAGCTGTTCTGACTCTGCAAACTGATACATTATCTCGTTCTCCTGGAGTATTCAAGGTCGAGACTACTGAAGCTCAGAATGCTACACCTCCGTTTCAGACATCAAGGACCTTGCTTCGTGATGATCTTGTAGATCTCCTGGCTGTAGCTACCCGGATGAAGCGTCGCCTGGACGGTAAGTGTCTGTTCTCCTTCATCTGATTTTCCTGTTTAACTTGATTGCTTTTGGTTTTTACATGAATGTGCACTCAAGCAGGGGGAGAATAATTGTGATGGAAATCCTGCTGGGGATCCTAGTGATGAGGGACTAGTGGCTGATTAGTTTAGACTAGGCCTACTAATAAGGGGGAGCAAATGTGTAGTGTGTCTTTGATAGATTTTGCACTACTGTTCTGTATTTGCTTCTGTTGGGTGTTGAACCTTGCACATGGTTCTTGGTGTATATCTTGGCAAACTAACCCTGACAGGTAGCTCTGGAGCTTGAGGTGTCACATTCAGGTAAAAAGGGGGAGATTGAAGACATATGGATGTCGAGCTACAGGAAGATCCTGTGGAGCACAGGAGAGAGTTGTATGCGGGAAACTGCGAGACATTAAATGAAGATGACGTGGCGAGCAGTGATTGGTGATTGGAAGTTTCCAGAACGTGATGCTCAAGTTATTCGATGTATTGAAGATACGATCAAATCAAAGAAAGAAGATTTGGTGTGATCTGAAGATTAGGAAAGTTGTCTATGACGCTTCCTTTATATTCGCAGTCTAGACTTTAGGTTTAGGTGGGCGTTTAGAATATCTCTGTGAATCTCAAGTACTAAGCTAGAAGCTGTTAGGGTTCTTGGTGAGTGAACATAGTGTATGCATAGCTGTTGCTGTGTTGTGAGTTTGGGTAGATTAAGGATTGGTCAGTGACGAGTTGTGTCAACATCGTGTAAATCTGATTAAACATATCTTGTAGATTGATTAAGTGATTCTTAATAAAGGAAAAGAAGTTCTTTTCAATTGCCTCAACATCTATATAATAACAGCGACTATATGTCATTCTACCAAAAAATATTATATAAGAAATCTGCTATCACACTCCAGATTTTTCGTTAACGTAAAAAAAAATTTCATAACGTAAAATAAATTTGTTATGACTTGAATCAAACTAGTGATTATTTTTTCATTAACAGATCTGCTACATTATGGCAGATGTTTTCCTAGAAATATAAGTCTAGCGCTACTAAAAAAATAAATCTACCACATATTCTAATAAATTTGTTAAAATTACGATAGTCTGTGGTGTCATCATAAAATTAGTCCGTCGAAGGAAAAAAAAACTGCTACAAAATAAATATTTGTCGTAACCATATTCAAATAAGTATGTGAGAGGAAAAAAAAATTAAGTCTGTAATGAAAAATAAACCTTTCACAACTAAATCCGCTGACTTTTTTAAAAGATTTTTTTTCCGAAATCTTTCCCCCACGAAATAGGATATTTTTGTCATGAAAATAACTAGTTTACCATTACGTTTTATGAGTTATTCTAGTATTGATTTTAAATCATGTTTTAAAATATGGTGTTATTAGATCTTATATTTGTAAATTGTTGAAACAATGCAGGTGATGCTTAAATAGTGATATTCCATTCGGATTTCAAATACATCACTAAAATCCAGTTTTATATATACAGAACTAATTATTTTTAAAATCTTTATATATTGAATCATTTGAAAAAAAGAGAAAAATCCTGAGCTTTGTAAGTAAATTATTAGAAACAAAATCTAAAGTAGAATGTAGAGATTTTAGAATCCAAACACATGAATTCTAGAAAATAATATCAAATCAATAAGATTATAAAACCTAGATAATAACTTTAAATCTAGGGGTAAATGAGGATAATATTTCGCATTGAGGATTTGTGTTTGTGGGTTAGGATGTTCGGATGCATCATTACCATTGTAGATTTTACCCTTCTTCTCTGAAAGGAATCAGGGTGATAAGAAACATTTCTTCACAACATGGAGTCTATCGTCCCAAAGTAGTGTGTTTTAGTGCATGAATCTCACTCCAAATCTTTCCACTGATTAAATAACTAAATTACCCTTCTTTATTGAGAGAAAGTAATGAGAAAGTCAAGTTTTCACGCTAAAATAATTTTTGGCGCCAAAAACTTTCCGTAACAGTCACTAATTTCCCGCCAAAAAAATTCCGATGAAAATTTTAGAAAGCCCTTGTAAATCTTTTTAAAACTCTTAAAAATCATTTTGTCATTCCCAATGAAATAAACATTAAATGGTTTCTTATCTACCGTAGGGTTCCCTTCCGGTCTAGAAATGCGGAATGTTCTCTCCCTACCACTTAGTCGCTTCCTTTTAATCTGCATAACCTGCATCTAACTTTTGTAGCTTTCTTTTGGTAAAGAAGCATGTGTTCTATTCTAATAAAAAGAGAGCTTAAACGTATTGCGAAGGATCCTCATACACATTGGACCGCATGTATTTTCGTTTCTAGGCTTACCACGATCGAGTTATTTGGTGTTATGATTTTATATATTTTCTTGAATCTACTACGGTCTATATGCTGCTACTAGTGTACTGTTAATGTAGTGATATAATATATTCAGACATCATAGGAAATCCATTTATATCGTCCTCATAGGCACTTTTCTAGGAGAAAAAAAATTCTATATATATATGCATTTTTTTCTCTCTCTTATTACTGTTTTATATTTATGTTTCTCTAATCGACTTCCATATTTTAAAAATCTTTTAGTATAAGATCATGACTATTTGTTCATATGTTGTACAAATTTTAATATTGTCATTTACATCCAAGAACTAGAATCATAAAAACAAAATGTGTTTGAACTATTCTGCACAAGTAGCTGACCACATATATTTTTTATAGCGGAAGAGAGCAAACATTACATTTGATCTTATTTGAATCTTTTTGGCTACCAATTTGATGCAAACCTACCAAAAAATATTAATAATAAAATAAAATGTCATTTACATCCATCAACTAAAATAATACAAAAAATATGTTTGAACTATTTGACACAATTTGCTGACCAAATAATTTTTCTTCTACTATTAGAGAACTATAACATGACATTTTCTACTTCATTTGAATTATTTTAGCTACCAGTTTGAAGTAAATCTACAAATGTACATTTTATCATTTATTTTTTCATTTACTCTCAACTCATTACAATAATAGTTAGGTCTTCTACAGTTTGGCTATAGAGTTACTTTCAAATTTTCTTTGTACACTGATATCTCTTTCTTCTTTATGAGTTGTGTGTGTCTTATTCTCATTATAACAATTGATTGGGAATAATGTCCAATTCTTTCGTTTATTTACCAGAACTGTTAATTTAATAGTGTTCAATCTCTGTTGATATGTCGGAGTAGCTATTGTTAATCTAAGTTTAAATTTTCTTGTTAGTCCATGAACTGATTTCATTGTGAAAGATTCAGTTTTTAGTCTCTGCATATCTCTAAGTCTTGTTTCTCTCTATCGTATAATTGCTTATAGAAAATGTTTTGTTGAAAAAGTCGAGACAAGAGGTCAAACACATTGTATGTGATTAATTAGATACAACATTAATTAGCCAAAATTCAAACACACATCAAACTTACTCTAAAGAAAGAGACGAAAATACATTCAAGCTGATAACAGACTCTTAAGAAACACATAAATTCTATACTTAAAGAAACTTAATCAAATAAAGCTAAGCGATATTTCAAATTTCTACACCGTACCTCAACAAATTAATTAAAACAAAAAAAAAGATTAAAGCAAAAAATGTTTTCTTGTCTCATGTGTTCTTTCTTATCTTTTTCTCTATTCCAAACATTATGAAAAATAAAAATAAGAACCATTTTACAGTTTTTATTTTGTGGATAGAAGTTTGAATGAGTAACAAAGAGCTTTAACAAGATCAAAGACATAAGCCGGTTTGGTTCAGCTAAACATGATGCACATACTCATCCAGTCATCCTCGTCTTTTTGTATCGATCTAATGATGGATGAATACAGATGAGAGATCACATCTCTATATATAAAAGAACACCTCTAAAAACAGATGGTTAGAGTTAAAATGATCACACACACACCTCTAAAAAAGAAATAAAGAAAGTGTCGGTGGATTTGTATTGAATGTGAGACTAATATCTAATTGATTGAAGCTAATTTCTATCGATTTTCTTTTGGAGAATAATACATGCAAAGTATTCTAAATATCCTCCATGATCAAGTAGAACCTTTCAACAATCTCTACTCATTCAAAACTAACGAACAAAAATAAGAAAGAAAGCCCACAAATGAAAATAAAGTAAAAAAGACTTGAAGTAAAAAATAGTAAATCTTCAAGTTTGGCCTAATAATCCGGTTAGGCCAAAAAAAAAGGTCTTTGTCGTGACAACTACGCCCATCTTCATCAATGTACTAAGTGTGTTATTTTACAAATCCGATTACTTATTCTACTTTTTTTCTTATCTTTCTCTTTTATATTTAGTAACAACTGAACATAAGAAGTAAACTAATATGTTTAAGACCAATTCATTTGTTCCCATTCCCAAAAAGGTTGTGATAGCCCATCAACCATATCTGAGATGCTTTGTGTAATAGTAGTAGCATTCTCCGGTAGATCAACTTGGTTTCCTCCTGAATGTGAAGTTTCTGGTGAGGTTGATAATGTGGAACGAGATGATGTCTCAACTCCATGGCTAGGAAGCGTTCTCTCTATCGCATAAGCTTCTGTGGGACGTCTGTCAAAGGCTCTCGAGCTTCCTGACTTTATGTAGATTCGACAGATACTGAATTCGTTCCTCAACTATATTGAATAACAACAAACTTCGTTACAACCTTATTTGATCAAGAAAGATTAACTATTGTTTTTCTTAGATATTATCAGTAACTTAGATACTAACTTATGCATCTTAGGATATAGAAATTCTATGAATCTAATATATAACCTATAGAGGAAAGAATGCATGCATGAATTTTTACTTTTTTTTTTTATGTTCAAGATTGAAGATTAAAAACCGGATTAAGATTTGAATGGCCACGATTAAATGTAGAGATTGTTGAGATCTTTTAAGGAAATTGAATTGAATATGGATGTAATTGTGGTAAGGATTAGTTATGCTTAATATATTAGGTTAAGATTTTTGGAAATGATTTTTTTATGTTAATATCTTTGTTTTAATTTTGAAAATCTAAATAATTAATGTTAATGACATTTGATCGTAAATAAGTTGGAACTCTAAGATTTATTTCATAAATGTCTCCAAAAATGTATATATAGCTGATATAAGTAAGCCCTGATATATGCGATTATATATATATATATAAACATCTATGATAAAGATTTTGGACAGAATCAAAGGGTGATTCGTTTTGAATTTTCTATGCTGTAATAAATGTTTTAAAGATTATTCTGCTAGTTTACTGCGCATGCTTGTCCAAAAAGGTGTTGAGACATCAGTTTTTTTTTATATTGGAATCCCACATATAAAATAGAATTAATTTGGTATTTGAGAAAAAGAACTTGTTCAATTAGTATTTGATGAAAATCTTCATTTTAAAGAAGTGGTTATGCACCTTTGGGATGGTAGTAGCAGTAGTAGATACACTGGCTGTTTCAACTGCTTTGTATTCATTCATCTTCCACTGTGTCTTTCTCCCAGTAGGTGCTTTTCCGGTATAGAAAACCATCGTCTTCTTAACTCCGATCACTCGGTTATCCGGCGAGAACACGGGGCCTGGTGAACCAGTTGCTTTCCAGTATCCTGAACCAGTGGTCCTACTCGGTCTTCCTCCTCTAGCTTCCCGCTCTTGTCTTGGCACGAAGAAAAGCCATTGTTCTGCGTCTCCTCGACACCTCTCTCCCGCAAGATCTACAAAACCAAACCCTCAATTTATGTGTTTTGCCTTACATGTTAATTAATTTAAACTTTATCGAAAATGAAATTGTTTAATTTTAGAAATGTCATTCTTTATAAAGTTTTTTTTATAACATATATAACCACAAAATCAAGAAACACAAACAAAGAATTGAAACTTAAATCTCAAGTCGACAACATTACTCTACTCAAGATACACAAGAAAGAAAACTCTACAGTGAAACGACGTGACGTTATGCTCCTAATTATTAACTACATATCTAAACGACAAACATATCAATATATCATCGACATAATTTATAGCTAATGATTGCATACGTACTTGGAAGCTGCGTAGGCTCAACGCTAAACACATCGAGGATCGGTATGAGACTGTGAATGGTGGCATTTCCTCCACCAAGCTGGATTCTTAGGTAATACGTAAGAAGCTCTACTTCTGTCGGATAGAACCGAAACCCTACGGGAAGCTCTTCCTCCATTTGCTTCTTGAATAAAGCTAAGTGAAACCTCATGGACTCATGATGAGTTTAAATAGGTGCAAGTAGAGATTGGTTTCTCCGAGTGAAATGAGAAAAGTTTTACGCGTTTGGACTTTAGTTTTTTGTTTATGTATATTATTATTTGTCTTTTCATATTTTGTTGGAGAATTGGACTCGGGCCCATATTTGTGATAATTTCGTGCCATTTCTATCATGTCTATACGTGAGATAGTGAGTGCTTTTCACAAACCACATACCTTATCATTGAATAAGTCAAGGCTTCTTACTAGTCTTCTTCTAATATTCATTATTATCTCGTCCTATTTTCCATTGTAATTACCTCCATGCATGTTCAGTTTTTGGTAAAAGGGTCGAAATAAATAAATCATATAAAGATTTTTTTTTTCACTTTTATCAAAAAACAAATATATAAAGATTTTTTTTATGTATTTGCTTTTACAATTTTTTTTGTCTAAAACTATATGGGAAAATTGAGTAAAGTAAATTCAAATATTGCATAGTAAATGTTATAATGATTAATAATATGAAACAAAAATAAATGGTTAGAACGTCTTACAAATTGAAACGAGGTAACATCATCTTCAAATGATTTTTGATGAATTTCGGTCATTTGGTCTACATTTGTTTTAGGTTTGGATGAGCTAAATATATCTTATTGAAGTTCAAAGCATAAATTATCCATTCTAGTGGCATTTCAATTTATATTTTGTGGATTAATACAATCCGCCGAAGCTAAATAAGCTAAAAACATTTAAGGAAAAAAAACATTTAGTTCTACGGAGTTGTTAGACGGGGTATCACATTGACACATTGGGATGTGGAGCTAACGTTTTTGGACATCAGCTATGACGTTCAGCTAACCCGGAAGTAAAAACATTTATGGTTAATAATTTTCTTTAGTTTGAATTAGTAGAAGTCTTTTATAGAGAAAGAGATTGTTAATTGTTTTATCATGTCGCATATTAGTTATCATGTCGCCAATTAATTATCTCGGAGACAAACAAAAATACTCCCTCCGTTTCGTATTAAATATCGTTTTAGACTTTGAATTTTGTTTTAAAATAAGTGTCGTTTTGTATTTTCAATGCATATAGTATGACACAAACATACATGATTATCCACCTACCTATTCAATATTAATAAATTTTGAAAGTTATTGACATTATTTGAATAATTTAAATATGCTTGAATTGAATAGTAGTTGATTAATTAATGATTGTTAGTACGAGTATTAAATAAAATAAAAGATTAATATTATGTAGAACTAATAAACTGATGCTCATTATTTTTTTAAAATGACATGTAATATATACTTTTTCGGTTTCAATATAACCAATGTTTTAGAGAAAAACAATTGTTTCAAATTTAGTGATGTTTTCAATTTTTTATGCAAAAAATAAATGTCTTAATTTTTTTGACCAATTGTATTTTACATTTTATTTTCTAATTGGTTGAATTCAGTTTATTTAACAAATTTTGTAGGAAGTAGGAACCAAGAAGTGAAGAGACAAAGCAAGAGACAAGGCAGGGTGAGATAAGTGTTCGTGTGGTCCTCTGAACATTATTAATCCAAGAGTGAACAAAAGATTATAAAATCGGGTGGAAAGTTTCAATTAAGAAAAAAAAAGTTTCAATTAAGTTCATTAACACGTAATAACTAAATGGTGTTGACAGAAAAAAAAAAAAAAAAAAAAAAAAAAAAAGAAGCCCCCAATAACTAAAGTGCAAGTGTTCATACATTCATTCATGATTTCATGTACACGAGCAGTGAACGTTATACTAATTGGTCCATTAGGTCCACAAGAACGGTTAAAGATTTTTAAAGTTTCATGCTTGTGTAGTAAATCAATCTTTCAAGCAGAGTTTCCATGATTTTTTTAATAGTGTTCCCAATTAGTCACATGGTTTATATTAATGTTAGAACATCACAAAATTTTGGGAAACACTATAATCATATATTTAAAAAACGGTTCGTATTTCTGTCGAGAAATGCTTTAGAAAATATTTAGTTTCTCTCAAGAAATATCCCATCTTTTATACATTGGATAAATGAAAGTATATATATATATATATATATATATATATATATAAGTTTATATATGAACTTATTCAAAAAAAGGTATATATATGAGCTAAGATGACCTTTCTCTTTGTTTTGACATCAGCTCTGATGTAATTAACCTCAAAACTTATATTTGATGAATATATTTCTTTAGTATTAGTCCACACAAGACTCTTTCCTAGTGAAATTGATGGTTTTATCATGCCGCTCAATAAATTTTCTCATAGACTTCTTATTCTTTTTTTTTTTTTTCACTGAATGATATTGATATTAGATTCGGAAAGGTTACAATACATGAGAAAGAAGAGATTAAACTACGGAGAGACACAATGCTCGACCCATAACCTACAAGAGGAAGGAAGATTTCGATAATACATTGCAAAAAACCAAACTAATCTTGTCTCAAGACTAACTAAGCTCTTGAAGCTCACCATAAGGACTTCCCGCACAACAATCTATGAAGACGGGTTTCAACACTTAAGGCAATAACAAGATAGTGGAACTTGGCCTTCTCGGTAAAAGATGCATATTTCTCAAATAATGCCTTGTCACGGGTCTCCCGGATGAACCGTAAGATAATCGAGAACCGCAAGACCTTTCAACGCCACAACTAACAAGTATTGAAGCCAACCAAAGCTTAATACTACGGAATAAACCTCCGAACTGACACAAAGAGCTCAACCCCAAACTAACATCGAGTAAATTAGTCGAGGAGGAGAAACTGAAGCCCAAACAAGGGAGACGATAGCCCAAAAGAGGGGAGCATTATAAACGACCCAACACTCCAAAAGCTAAAACTTAATAAGCGATTGCAAGATATGGGGCTAACGAGAAACAAAGCAATACAAGAGAGGACAACCGTAGAGACGAAGGAGATACCAAGTTGTCGAGAGACAGATCCGATGTTGCACAGAATCGCCAAGGGAGAAAAGTAAGCGCCGTCGAGAGGACAAAAGAGAGGTTTTAGAAAACGCCTAACCTCAACGGAGAGAACCACCGGCCAAACCAGAAGCTATCCGTGACTCCACTTCGTGACACCAGAACGAGATCGGTGACACCAACAATCGACCAACAGATCCATCAGACTTCTTATTCAAGCACCCAAATTATAACAAATTAAAAAGACTTTATTTTTGTTTTGACATCAGCTCTGACGTAATTAATCTCAAACTTATATTTGATGAATTTATTTCTTTAGTATTAGTCCACACAAGACTCTTTCCTAGGCCTGGGCGTTCGGTTTACTCGGGTTATTCGGTTCGGTTTAATCGGTTTTTCGGGTTTTTCGGTTTTATAAAATTTTGCCGAATTGAACCGAATAATAATTCGGTTCGGTTTAATCGGAACTCGGTTTTTTCGGTTCGGTTCTAGGACTAAAAATCAATTCCGAAGTAAACCGAAAATTTTTCTACTTCGGTTTTTTAAAACCGAATTAGACCAAAATCAAGATAATGGGCTTCGTAAACAGAAAATTACAATTACAAACCAATAAATAATGGGCCGAAACAAACAAACCCAAGCCCAAATTAAATTACAATTACAAATCCAAATCCAAAAAAAATTAGGGCTGATGAAAGCTTGCCGCCGCTACTCTCTTCCTAGCCAACGAGCCGTCGCCGTCGCCGTAGAGAAATATTTCTCCGATGAGATCTATCACCAACCATCATCAAAACCACATCGATTCAAATCCATCATAAAATTAAGAAAAAAAGGAAAAGAAAAACAAAAACAAAATTGAAAATCGTTAGATCTGAAGACTTACTTTCTGAAAACAAAATCTGGTCGAAGCTAGTGATGAACGGCCAACCCATGTCGAAACTGAACCACGGTATCGATGTTGGAGAGTCTAAAAAAGAAGTAAGGAGAAGAAGAAAGAAGTAAGGAGAAGAAGAAAGAGTGGAAAAAGAAGGATCGTAAAGGAGAGGAGAAGAGATGAAATGAATTAGATCTAGGGTTTTATGTTTTTATACCATGTTCCCTTAAACCGAATTAACCGATCGATAACCGACTACCGAACCGACCCGAACCGACATCCGATTGCCCAAACTAATTTTGCCGTTCGGTTTGGTCTAATCTCTTCGGTTTTCGCCGAAAACCGAAAATCTCGGGTTGATCGGGTCGGTTTGATCGGTTTCTGCCGTTTGCCCAGGCCTACTCTTTCCTAGTGAAATTGATGGTTTTGTCATGCTGCTCAATAAACTTTCTCATAGACTTCTTATTCTTTTTTGAGCAAAGAGACTTCTTAGGGTTTAGTATAATCATAATAGTAAAACTAGATGATGTTTCCTGCTATATATGCATGAAACTAAAATATTTTTGAAGTATTAAACAAGTTAAAATATTTTTATTTTATGGTTGAAAATGGTAATGATATTCAATCCGATTTATTTTGAGACTAGGGTTTAGTATAATCATAGGGTTTATTAGTATATTGACCAAAAATTTTATCAATATAAACCATCTACTATACATTTTTGCAGCAGTTTTTGGGGTACCCAAATCGGGTCAAATTTGTTTAATTTTGACCCGGAAATCTTCAATCGGATCTTTCCTTAAATTTTGGCAAAATTAAAAAACGAAAATAATTAATAAAATCTAAAATATATATACTTTCTCAACTAATTACTATATTTAAACGCTTTATTTATGGTATATTCTCCACGATTTTTATAGATAAAGAAATCAAATATGATGATTTAATGCTAATATAACAAATTTGCACTAATTTCCTAAAACCTCTCTACCTAATTTAAACATAAATATATGATTCTTATTTCACTTTTATTTGATCTTATATTTATATTATTTTAAATTATTATAAAATATATAAATAGTTAGTAAATTTTAGTTTTTTTTTTTTCTGCATATGTTACAATTCAAATTTTTTAAAACGGACATATATTACTCAATCGATGAATAAAAATATGTGTGTAATCTATATTAACATTTTTAAGAACAAATTGAGCATTTAATCATGTCGTTATTTTATTCAGACCCGAAATTGAGTCATTCGGATCTTTCTTTAATTTTTACAATTATCTAAAATGGGACAGTATATCACGGGTGAAATCCTAATTAGTATTTTAAGATACAATTATAAATTATTTTTACGGGTTGGTCTAAAAACACACACTAATTTAAAAATATACATGGAAACTATTTGAAAGCAACTTTCAAATTAACTCGAATTATATGACATTTAAATAAAAGTGTTATTAAAAAAATAACAAAATGATGTTTAATTTCATTTTAGATTATATGGTTGGACGGGTTTGGGTCAATATTAATACGAGACAATATACCACAGGTGAAATCCTATAAATAACAAATCAAAATACAATTATACAATCTTAAACACTAAACAAAACAAATACAACTTAAAATTTTTTATTTTAGATACAATGCATGTGACCCGCGGTATACAACAAAAAATATTATACACAATAAATTCATCAATTTATAAAAATAAAAAAATCAAATAATTAACCCGCGGTGTACCGCGGGTCATATCCTAGTGAAATATAAGAAAGTATAGTAAAACTTTGTTTTTTTTTTTTTTTTGTATAGTCAAATCATTGTATTTACGATGGAGTGGATAAACCTAAACAATGTGGCTCTTGCTCATAATATAATACTTTATTCCAGTAATTAACGTTGGAAACCAATGACGAACATAAATCGAAAATGACTGATTTTAATAGAACTTCACGCAGATTAAAAAAAAAAAAAAATTGGGAGCTACAAGTTTTCTCTCTCGCTCTAAAGCTCTCACTTTCTGATAATGAAAAGAGATTATTACAAATGATTAATATAAAAAAAAAAAAATCTAGGAGATACATGTATATAAAAATCTAGGAGATACATGTATATGCCTATAGAAAAATCACTTTTTGAACAATATACAAAATGAATATTTAGGCTTATGGATTCATAAATTCATTCACATAATGAATATTTAGGGGAAAATAATGGTCATAAATGCGTGCTAAAAGGCACTCAAGTGGGAGAGAGGTGTTGGTGTGGTCCTAACAGTATTCGAAGAGTGATTAAAAGACTATAAAATTGGGTGAAATTTTTCAAAACATGAATGGGTTCATTATGTCTTTAAGTTGACACATTCATACATCAGTAAAAGTGGCAAGTGTACATTGTTCAAACATTTATATGCACAAGTAGTGAACGTAAGACTAATTGGTCCAAGTGGTCAAAGAGCTCATGATCATATTACTATATTAATATAAACTAATTCGTGCAATCTAATTGTGTATATCGACTTTTGAAGTTTCATGCATGCGCCGTAAATAACTTTATTATTTCATCTTTCATGTAGATCCATGATTTTTTTTTCGTGATTGTAGTTTTACACAAAACATATAAATTATTTAACAAAAGGCGTCAGTGATATATGATATGCTCATTAATTCTATGCATGTAAGAATTCTTTAATTCGCTAATATAGAATTTATGTGGATATAAGTTACACAAAAGAAAAAAAAATCAAGTTAATCATTAGGTCTTAAAAAATGTGAGATTCGTTTATGTTTTTACAAATGTGAGTTTAGAGAAAAATAACAGACAAAAAGTTGCATCACATGTAAAATAGTCATGCCCGACTTTTGATTTCATTATTTTTTTTTAATTTTTTTTTATTGGTGAAGAAAGTCGTGAAAATGTTGATTTTACATGTCTCATGTAAGACAACAGCAGAAATTTTCTCGGAAACTGTCTTCGCTTTTGATTCCGGAGACCCAAAAGGCAAAAAGTCTTGTTTCTTTTGTCTAAAAGACTAAAACTCTACATGCTGGAAAGAGATAACGAAAAGGTCAAATCATATTCTCTTCTTCTCTTTTTGGAATAACAGATCTTCATATTCTCGGAAAATGTCTTAGATTATATTTTTCATCTTTTTTGTTTTTTGGTGAAGAGTCTTAGCTTATTCAATGTGGTTTATATATTCAATTAAAAAAATAATCTATCATATATTTATTAATAAAGATAATATATTTGTCATCGTTTTTACTATAAACTAGCGATTAACCAGCGGTACACCGCGGGGTGATTTTTTCTAAAATTTATGATTTTCAAAATTTTTAAATTATGTATTATATATAAAAATTAGCAAATTGTATTTTTTTTAAGATATTTATAATTTATAGTTTATAATTGTCATTAAGTAATGGTATACTACGGAACAAATTTTGTTTTACACAATTTTAACTAAATTAGACTGATTCGATATGTCTAATATTACAGATCTTCCAAAATAATAAAATGGAGATTTAACCCGTATTGAAGGGACATGTTAATGATATTTTAAAATTTTATTAATTTTGATTCAAACCTGTCCCGCTATATAACTCTACCCCGCCATATAATTCCGTCCCGTAATATAACCCGTCATGTGTTAGTTTAAACTGTTGATATGTTCAAATATTTATAATATTATTAAAAATTTATTGATTTTGAATATATAAATTATAATAATTATTTTTTAAAAAAATTATACAGATTTTTTGAATTCCGATTGTTAGTAGTATTAAAAAATTTCTCAAATTCGTTTGTATGAATATTTGTTTGGGCGATTTTGTGTTGATAATATAGGACAATATATGGTAAGTGATTTTGAATTAAAAATCTTAATTTAAATAGAGTATAAATAATCATTGTCTAAATATTAGAAAAGATTGTCTCCAGATTTTTGGCAAATAATTAGATTAACATATATTTAATTAAAGAAACAAATCTTGAGAATTAATGTTAATGGCATTAAATTGTAAATAAGAGCCAACTCCAGGATTTATTTCAAAAATATATCCGAAAATGTATATATAGATTTAAATTGAGTATATATTTTTGATTAATAATTTTTATTTTATGTTCTTATCAACCGAATATTTTATTACCTATTTAGCTATAAGACCAAAATCATCTACTCATCTCTTCATCACTCTATATTTATAAAATACATATTTCTCAAATTATCATTTTCAACTACAGATTTCTTAATATTTTTTTGTTAAGAGGCTTGATAATATCTCTTAATTATACTTTCAAAATTACCCTTTTTAATTTATCAAAAATGCACTCATATTTTTAACTAATTTAACTCTCTTTTTTTTTCTAATTTGATGAACCATGTAACTTAGTGGTTTGTGATAATCGTTGATTTGTCATCTTTCAGATCTAACAAACTTTCCCTTTCAATTATGATTATGCTTCATTAAGTTGGAAATAAACATAGAATGTTCCTTAAATACAAACATCTAAACCAAGAATATGGTTAACCAAATGAGAAAGATAAACCGGAACAATAACCAATATATAGACTCTGATACTCCCCCTCAAGATGGAGAGTACAGGTGATGAAGTCCCATCTTGGACAGTAGATGATTGAACTGAAGTGCAGTGAGAGGCTTAGTGAGTAAGTCGGCGATCTGATGTTCAGTGCCTATGTGCAGCGTCTTCAAGAAACCAGAAGCTACACGCTCTCGAACCACATGAACATCCCGAGTAATATGCTTAGTCCTCTCATGATAAACAGAGTTCTTTGCAATATGTAATGCAGCCTCATTGTCACAATACAGTACAATTGTGTCATTGAGAGGAACCTGCAAATCCTCAAGAAGTGAATTTATCCAAATCAACTCACATGTAGCATTTGCCATGCTTCTGTACTCAGCTTCAGCAGAACTGCGACTAACCACATCTTGTTTCTTGGATTTCCAAGAGATTAAAGAATCTCCAAGAAACACACAATAGCCAGAAATCGATCTGCTACTCTCAGGACAGTTGCTCCAATCAGCATCAGCAAATGCACGAAGTTTAAGAGAAGAAGTGACTGGATAAAACACACCTTGACCTGGATCATTTTTCAGGTAACGCAGAATGCGATGCGCAGCAACAAGATGAGGTGCTCGGGGATTACTCATATATTGACTCAACTTGTTGACTGCGAAACATATGTCAGGTCTTGTGACAGTAAGATAGACCAACTTACCAATGAGCTTCCTGTAATGAGAAGGATCAGAAAGCAAGTCACCAGTTTCCTGGCTTAATTTGAGATTGAGCTCCATTGGTGTTGGTACAGGTTTACAACCAAGAAAACCAAATTCTTCAAGTAACTCCAATGCATATTTTCTCTGTGAAACAGAGATTCCTTCTTTGGATCTAGCAACTTCTAATCCCAGAAAATATCGCAGTTGCCCCAAATCTTTGATCTTGAACTCTTTAGCTAGCAACTGTTTGATATCCACTATTGCAGAGTCCTTGTTACTGACAAGCATTATATCATCCACATAGACCAATAGTGCCAGAAAACAACCAGAAGTGACTCTGACAAACATAGTCGGATCAAAGAAGGATTGAAGAAAACCATTTTGCAGGAGAACACCAGAAAACTTGTGAAACCATTTTCTTGAAGCCTGCTTAAGACCATATAAAGATTTTACAAGACGACAGACAGGTTTCTCTGGTAAAATCTCCCCCTGTCTTGGTGTATAACCCTGTGGCAGATGCATATAAATCTCCTCTTCTAAATCACCATGGAGGAATGCATTAGTAACATCCATCTGATTAATGCTCCAGTTGTGAATTGCAGACAGAGCAAGCATTAATCTGACAGAAGAAAGCTTAGCAACAGGACTAAAAGTGTCTATATAATCTACACCTTCTTGTTGAGTATAGCCCTTAGCAACTAAGCGAGCTTTGTATCTTTCAATAGAGCCATCAGATTTATATTTGATTTTATACACCCATTTGCAACCAATAGCATGTTTCCCATCAGGTAAAGAACAAATCTCCCAAGTGGATGTACTCACCAGAGCATCCAACTCCAGGTTCATCGCATCAAGCCATTGTTTCAACAAAACTGCTTCTTTAAAGGATTTTGGTTCTTTCTCAGAAATAATGGCAAAACAGAACAGACGATACTCATGAGAGAGTTTATCGTAGGACAAATAAGCAGAGAGAGGATGAGCAGTACCATGAAGAGAAGGAGAAGGCTCTTTGGTAATAAGAGAGCAATGGTACTGTGAAAGATAACTAGGAGCACGTGTCTCTCTACGAGGCCTAAGTGTGTTAGCCATACCATCCCGAGTCTGAGCATTTTGATTTGAAGTGTTTATGTTACGTGTATGTGTGTGCTCTAGAACAGTATTAGCATCAGTGATAGGATCATTCTCAGCCAAAGAAGTAGTAAAATCATCATAGACTTTTAAATTTTCCAAATCTTTTAAATGTTGTTCAGAAGCAGGAAGCATAGAATCATCAAAGAAAGAAATGCTGCGAGAAACTGAATTATCAATAAAAGGAAAAATGGTTTCATGGAAAACAACATTGCGAGTAATTGAAATTGTATTAGATTCAAGATCCAAAACTTTGTAACCTTTAAAACCGGGTTCATAACCAATGAATGCACATGCTCTAGCTCTCTCTGTAAACTTATGTCTATCATGCTGATGAGAAGATGCATAAGAAAGACAACCAAAGACTCTTAGAATAGTATAATCTGGTAACTTCTTGTTTAAAAGCTCAAAAGGAGACCTATCATTTAAAACTGGTGTGGGAATTCTATTAATCAAGAAAGCTGCAGTTGAAACACATTCTGGCCAATATGAAAGAGGAATGTTTGATTGAAAATATAATGATCTAGCAACATTCAGAAGATGCTGATGTTTACGTTCTACTACAGAGTTTTGTTGAGGAGTGTATGCACAAGAATGATAATGAAAAATGCCATGTTTAGCTAATAATTCTTTGAATTGTAATTCTGGTGCATTATCAGATCTTATACTTTTAACTTTGAAACCATATTGATTATGAACTAATGCCAAGAAATCTGGAAAAACTTTTGAAACATCACTTTTTAACTGAAGAAAATAAAGCCAAGTAAAACGTGTGCAATCATCAACAATTGTTAAGAAATATCGAAAACCTTTGACAGAAGTTATATGAAAAGGACCCCAAACATCAATGTGAATCAAAGAAAAAGGTTCCTCAGAAATTTTATTATTGGAAATAAAAGGCAAGCGTTTTTGTTTTGACATATGACAAATCTTACAATGAAATTCAGAAATTTTTGAAGGAATGTTTAAATTGGAAGAAACAGATTGAATTCTTGAAAGAGATGGATGTCCAAGACGCTGATGCCAAAGCTCAGGAGAGACAGTAATGAATGCAAGATAATGCTGATCTTTATCAGGTGGAGGTGGTGAATTTAAGAGATAAAGATCATTGGATTGATCCCCTCTTCCAATCGTCCAAGCCTGAGTATGATCCTGAATTAAACAAGAATCATGATAAAAATGAATAGAAAGATTTTTATTTGTTTTTGTTAAAGAACTAATGCTAATGAGATTAAAATGAAAATCAGGAACATAAAAAACAGGATGAAGAATGAGACTATCACTAAGCTTAATTGTTCCAGCAGTGTGAATGGAGATTTGAGTGTTATTGGGAAGGTTTATTGTGGTATGCTCAACTCGGTAGGTATTAGAAAACATACTAAGGTCACAGCAGATATGACAACTAGCTCCAGTATCTAAGATCCAGACATTATGTGGAACAATAAGGCCTGGTTCGAAAGCAGAAATATAGTGACAAGGTACAAGAGGCATACCTTGTGCTGAGATTGAACCAATATGTTGTGAAACAGGCTGAGGACATATGACTTGATACGGAGAACCTTGAAGTTGTCTATTCAGTTGTGTAACCACCTGAGAAACTTGATTTCCACCATGTGAGCTAGTACCAGCAACAAAACCACTTCCAGAATGAACCATGTTAACAGAATGATTAGTCAACTGAGGATTACTGACAACAGGAGTACTAACAACAGGAGTAGTAGAAGACTGTCCAGCAGTGACAAAAGGACCAGTTTGAGAGCCAGCATGAGCAGTATAGGGTTGACCTGTGTAGTAAACCGGATTCTGCGGAACTGGAGCTTGAAACTGTGGATTTGGAACATAAAACATCTGTTGTTGTTGATCAGGAGACTGAAGATAAACATTCTGCTCTGGAGATTGTGAATAAACCATATGAATTCCATTCTGCTGTGGAAACTTTGCTTTAGAAGGATCACCTTGAGAACCAGAAGGAAGAGGAATCTTATAGCCTGGAGGATATCCATGCAACTTATAGCATCTTGCAACTGTATGTCCAAGCAAACCACAATGAGTACAGAGAGGACGAGGACGTCCCTGTTGATGAGGATTCTTTGATTTCTGATAACCCATGGATGCTTGAAAAACAGGATTCTCTGGTATAGGTGATGTAGTTAAGCCTCGTTGCTGTTCATCTTGAGAAACAAAGTTGTAAATCTTTGTGAAATCTGGAAGAGGATCCATCATAAGAATCTGGCGACGAGTCTGAGTAAAAGACTCATTCAAACGCATTAAGAATCTGACAATGTTGCGCCTCTCATAGAGTTGAAGCCAACGATCATTAGATCCACATGTATAATTACCACAGTTACAGGAAGGTAATTCTTCGAAGTTCTTTAGCTCTTCCCATAGAGTAGTAAGACGAGTGTAGTATGCATTGAGATCTAAAGATCCTTGATGTAAACGATCCAATTGATCTTGAACGCTATAGATTTTAGACAAATTACTCTGCCTAAATCTACCTTCCAGATTCAACCACAACAAATGAGCATCATCGAAATAAACGGTGCTAGAACCTAGATCCTTCGTTACAGAGTTCGTAATCCAAGTACATACCATATCGTTGCATCGAGTCCATGCTCCATAATCAGCGTGAGTTTCTGGCGGTTTGGTGATACTTCCATTGATGAATCCGAGTTTGTTCTTGGCGTTTAAAGCTTTGAGGATAGATCGTCGCCAAGTGTGGTAGTTAGATTCACCGGTGAGCTTATCAAGGACCAAATTCACACCAGAATTATCAGCAGCATGAAGATACAACGGATTTGCGTAAGGATCGGAGTTCGTAGCAGCTTGATTTGACATTGCAAGAAGAAATCGTAACTAGATTCAGCTGAAAGAAGAAGAAAGAACGCGATCGGAATGTAACGCGATCGGAAAAGCAAGAAAACGATGAAGAAGAAAGAAAATCTCCGATGAAAACGCAGATAATGAATCGGAGAAGAAGAAGATGATGGATTCAAGAGAAACAAACGAAAGATGGAGGATGATTTGATGATTTGATTTTGCGGAAGATGAATGAAACTTGAAGAAGAAAAGCTGGAAGAAAAAAATGCTCTGATACCATTTCAGATCTAACAAACTTTCCCTTTCAATTATGATTATGCTTCATTAAGTTGGAAATAAACATAGAATGTTCCTTAAATACAAACATCTAAACCAAGAATATGGTTAACCAAATGAGAAAGATAAACCGGGACAATAACCAATATATAGACTCTGATATCATCATCTAAATTAAACATGTATATTGTGTAATGCATGTTGACGTTATTATATATTCATGCACTGGGTGTTTCAAACATGAATATTCAGTGTAAAATATTTTGATCAGAAATGCGTCTTCATGCGTTTCAATGAACCACAAAAAAAAAAAAACATTTACGTGAGAATAAATGAAGTGACGAGGAAGGGTGGGATGCGTGTTGTACTTGGTTTGGTTCTCTTAACATAAATCTAGACGTACGTGAACAATAGACTAAATATGAATCGAGAGTTTCAATTATTTTCATAGTAACACGTACGCCATCAAATCAAAACAAGAATGAGTTCTTACAGTCACTCACACAAATGTACAAAAACACTGAATAAAATAATAATAATAATAGGTTCAAACATTCATGTGCATGAGGATTAATTACTGAACATTGACTAATTAGTCCGAGAGCTGGAGAGTTATTTTCGGTATATATCTGGTCTATGAATTGGATATGTCTTAATCAAAATATACGAATCAAACCAAATTTTGCCAGTTTGACATAAATTAATTTTAAGCTTGGTTCATACATGTAACATGTGCAGTGAATAAACTTATTATGTTATTATCTTTTCGATCTCATGAAACAATTTCACCTATTTTGTATCATAATCTTAAACATTTTTCTTTAAACGAATTGTTGTATAACAAAATTAAGATGTTATATTATAACTCTACCTCCATAAATTCATCTGGATCTTTTTTGCAACCAGTTTATTATATCTCTACATATTTGAATCTCGGTATAGATAACATGACAACCCTTCAACACAAATCACTGTTAGACAAGAAAGCCCAAACTAAAAACATTGGAACTAACACAAATATAATGACATCATTATGCTGGTTGGAGAAATATATAGATTTCTAGTTTAGGTTTTCATAGTTGTGTACTTAAACAAACAAAAAAAAAAACATACAATAGATTGAATTATAAAATCAAACCAGACTTGTATATTCAATATATAGGTGATACTAATTCTGAAAATATATCATTACTAGTTACATCAACCTTATCAAACGGTGCGTACACCCTAATTTCGTACATATATCTCTCTCAGGCTCCTTCACATCACATATGCTTCACTATCATCATCGCATTGATTTTCAATGGGTAGTCTTGGATCTTCCGAAAACACAAAGATGAAAGTCTTGGATAATAAAGCTTAGAACCAAAATTGACAAAGAACGAAAGTCGCAGAGCCGTAGAGAATCTACTGCACTTGAGCGAAAAACCGCCTAATCCCGGTGTGCAAGATAACCAAGACGGCTCACTCCAGGGTTCACTCTGCTCTCAATTGTGTTGTGCACTCAACCCAAAAGAGATGAAGCTCTCAAACTCAAACTCAGAAATTTAGAAGAAGAAGAAAATAGAAGAGAGATCTTTTCTACTTGATACCTCAATCGAGTCTCTCCCAAAACTCCTTTTAAAGACCAAAAAAACGAATCTAATCAAGTTAGATTTTTGTGCCATGGGAATCGCTCATTCCCAGCCACCGCGTGGCCAACGAAGTGAAACAGGTGAGAAAATTCAGCCACGTTCTTTGACTTAATCTTTTAGGGTGAAGGAGATTTGACATAACAACAATACCAACGTGGGTCTTAAGAGCCCATTTCAAAATTCATAAAGCCCAATTGAAGAAACAGACCCAACAATCCCCCACATGTTTCAAAATTGAAAGAGACGTTGATGTCTTGTTAAGACTTGAATCAACAAAGAAAATAGTTTGAGAGCTTCGCATATCAAATACAAAGTATTATAAGCATATTACATAACCCTGCATCATAAGTGTTCTAGTGAGTTAGCCCACAACTCATCTAGTTAGGCAACCTTTGCCTTAACACTTACTTAGGTGACTTATCAAGTGTGTGTTGTCTCACACCCCCATACAGGAATAAGTTCATTAAGAGACCATATGTCTCAACCTTCCAAACGACAACAACATGGGAGCTTCACTATCATCAGATTAATATCATTCCTTCGTTTGACCAATTTGAACCAATAATTCAGAAGTGAATAGAATTTTGGTTTGGTATCCAGAATGATCTAACCTGAAAAAGGCTTTAGTCCCATTTCCTTTGCTGTGTCCAGGACCATTCGTCCACACAAGCCTTTCGTGAGAGGATCAGCTATATTCTTCCCTGATCTCACGAATTCTAGTGATAACACTCCAGCTTCAATCAAGCTTCTTATCACTTTATGTCGCATACGTATATGCCTTTTCTTCCCGTTATACAGCGCGTTCATCGCCACAGCAATCGCAGCTTGAGAGTCACATCTCATAGACACGGAAGGACAAGGTCTTCCCATCATCGGAAAATCCGCTAGCAGGTTTCTTAACCACTCAGCTTCTTGTCCTGCCAATTCAAGAGCAATTAGTTCAGATTCCATAGTGGAACGAGCAATACAAGTCTGTTTAGTAGATTTCCATGCTATAGCTCCACCAGCCAAAGTAAATACAAAGCCACTGGTGGAATTCACTTCATCATTATCTGAACTCCAATTAGCATCACAATAAGCTTCAAGAACACAAGAAGTACCAGAATAACACAAGTTCCAATCAATAGTTCCCTTTAGATATCGCATTAAGCGGTTAAGTGCCGACCAGTGATTAGAACCAGGATTATGAGTATATCTACTCAACCTACTCACAGCATATGCAATGTCAGGTCTAGTGCAATTCATCAAATACATTACGCTGCCTATCACCTTAGCATATTCAGGTTGATTCACACTTTCTCCTCTATTTTGACACAAATGCAAAGATGAATCATAAGGAGACTTAGCACTAGGTTCAACCCAATATCCAAATTTCTTTAGAATTTTTTCAATATAATGAGACTGGTTCAAAGAAAATCCAGAGTCAGTTTTAACGACTTTAATTCCAAGAATGACATCAGCTTCTCCTAAATCTTTCATGTCAAATTTAGAACTCAAGAAAACCTTTGTGTCACAAACAATTTCGAGAGATGTGCCAAGAATAAGCATGTCATCTACGTATAAACATATAATGACGTATCCATGTTCATGCACTTTAGAGAACACACACGTATCACCTTCATTTGAAACAAAGCCATTTTCAAGCAACGTGTTACTAAATTTTTCAAACCATTGCTTAGGAGCTTGCTTAAGACCATAAAGAGACTTAATCAATTTGCAAACTTTATTCTCTTGACCTTCTATAATAAATCCCTCAGGTTGCATCATATAAATTTCTTCATGCAAATCACCATTTAAAAATGCTGTTTTCACATCCATTTGATGCACAACTAATTTATGAGCAGATGCAACAGCAAGCAACATGCGAATGGAAGAAATTTTAGTAACAGGAGCATAAGTATCAAAATAGTCTACTCCCTGTTTTTGCGCAAACCCTTGAGCCACCAGCCTCGCCTTGAACTTGTCAATAGAACCATCAGCCTTGAATTTTTTCTTTAAAATCCATTTGCATCTGATAGCTTTGCATCCCCTAGGCAAATCAACAATCTCCCAAGTATGGTTAGTCATGATAGAATCAAACTCATTATTAACTGCTTCTTTCCAAAAAACAGCATCTACAGATTTCATAGCTTCTGAAAACGTTTTTGGATCTTCTTCTATCAAGAATGCAAACACAAATTCTTCACTAATCTCATCATATTCAGCTAGAAAGGTAGTAATAAAATCTGGACCAAAATCAGTTTCAGTTCTCATTCTTTTACTCCTTCTAGGTTCTTCAGCATCATCATGAATTCTTTTAGCATTACTTGAAGAAGCAAAATCTATATTAGCTGAATCATGGGAAGAGGCGAAGTCTAAGTTTCTCTTAAAAGGAAACACATTCTCAAAAAATTCAACATCTCTAGACTCAATCATGCTATCAAATTGCAAGGAATCATGCTTAAATGTTAAACAACGGTAAGCAGCACTGTTCAAAGCATAACCAACAAACACAGCATCAACAGTCTTAGGACCTATGGTGGTTCTTTTAAAGGCTGGCAGTCCTACTTTAACAAGACACCCCCACACTTTCAAATAACTCAAATTAGGAGAATGACCTTTCCAAAGTTCATAAGGTGTAACAGAGATTCCTTTATGAGGTACTTTATTCAGAATATAACATGCAGAAAGAATAGCTTCCCCCCACATTTGATCAGGCAACCCAGAACTAATAAGCATAGCATTCATCATTTCTTTAAGGGTTCGATTTTTCCTTTCAGCAATGCCATTTTGCTGGGGAAAATAAGGTGCAGTTCTTTCATGAATAATACCCTCTTTCAAACACAAAGAATTCAGAATTTCAGATTCATATTCTCCACCTCTATCAGACCTTAACCTCTTAATTTTTCTATCTAGTTGATTTTCTACTTCAGCTTTATATCGCATAAACATTTCACAAGCCTCATCTTTTGTTCTTAACAAATAAACCCTTGTATATCTAGAACAATCATCAACAAAAGTGATATAATAATGCTTGCCACCTCTACTAGTGGTGTTTTTAAAATCAGCCAAATCTGAGTGAATGAGCTCAAGCAATTCAGATTTTCGATTAACAGGATAAGAAAACGGTTTTCTAGCATGCTTTGCTTCCACACAAATTTCACATTTTGAGATATCTTTTTCCAAGTTATCAGGAATCAGATTAGCATGCTTTAAGCGTCTAATAGAGTTCACATTTAAGTGTCCTAATCTGCCATGCCATGTATCCAAAACACTCACAAAGTAAGCAGAAGCACCAGCACTTTCATTCATTATTTCAAGAACAAAGAGATTTCCCTTACAAAAAGCTTTTCCCACATACCCCCCATTCTTAGTTATCACTAACTTACCAGCCTCAAGAGTTTGCTTAAACCCAGCAATCATCAACAAAGCACTAGAAATTAAATTCCTACGCATGTTTGGAACAAACAAAACCTTAGTCAAAGTTAAAACTCTTCCAGATGATAATTTCAAATTAACTTCTCCAATTCCAGCAACTTGTAAAGCACTAGCATCACCCAAGAAGACATTATCACGTGGAGATTCATCAAGAGTTTTAAAGAGAGACTTCTGGCTGCAAATGTGACGTGTGGCACCTGAATCAATGATCCATTCCACCACGTCAATTGCAGCGTTTACCTCAGTGACGACAGCAATTAGGTCTTCAGTAAGATGAGCTTTGTTTGACTCCTTTTGCTGTGGAGGTAAGCGACAATCCTGCTTCTTATGTCCAGGCTTGTTACAATTCCAGCACTTCAGTTTCTTCTTGAATTCAACAGATGGTGTAATAGGATTAGACTTTTGAGGAGTCTTTCCTTGGTTTTTGTTGGATTTGAACCTGTTCTTTACACCACCAGAACTTTCCACAACGTTAGCATCATTAGGAATTGAACGAGACACTGTTTTATTACCTAAGTAGTTTCTGTTTGCGTCTTCGATCATTATGTCTGCAATCAGCTCATCAAGCGACATCTTCTTTTTCTCATGCTTCAGCTTGGAGCGATAGCCATTCCATGACGGAGACAGTTTGTCAACGAGTACCAAAGCAGCCAGTTGCTCATCGATTGGTATACCCTCGGCCTGAATCTTGGAGACAATGGCTTCATACTCATGGAGTTGATCGAGAACGGGTTGATCGTCCTTCATCTGAAATGAGGTCCATTTTGAAGTGACGTACTGCTTCTTGCCTTCATCTTCGGCTCCGTACCTTTTCTTCAAGTTGTTCCATATCTCCTTTGCAGATTCATAGTTGACATAGATATCAAACAGCTTCTCCGAGAGGTGCCTGATGATATGACCACGACATGTGCGGTTGTGATCTTCAAAGCTTCCTTCCGGTTTTGGCTTGCTTGATTGTGTCAAAACATCTTGAGAATTCCCGGAGGTAGGCGTTTCAGAGGAGGAAGTGGGCTTGTCTTCAACAAGGACGTAGCTTAAGCCAACCTCTTGAAAGAAGAACATGAGTTCCTCCGACCAGCGACGGTAATTTGAGCCAATCAAAGGCTGGAGCTTTGACAAATCGGGCACTGCAGAGTTCTTCGGCATTCTGAATCGTAATGGAACCAACAAATAATTTTTTCGCTCAAGATTGTTGGAAATAAAGCTTAGAACCAAAATTGACAAAGAACGAAAGTCGCAGAGCCGTAGAGAATCTACTGCACTTGAGCGAAAAACCGCCTAATCCCGGTGTGCAAGATAACCAAGACGGCTCACTCCAGGGTTCACTCTGCTCTCAATTGTGTTGTGCACTCAACCCAAAAGAGATGAAGCTCTCAAACTCAAACTCAGAAATTTAGAAGAAGAAGAAAATAGAAGAGAGATCTTTTCTACTTGATACCTCAATCGAGTCTCTCCCAAAACTCCTTTTAAAGACCAAAAAAACGAATCTAATCAAGTTAGATTTTTGTGCCATGGGAATCGCTCATTCCCAGCCACCGCGTGGCCAACGAAGTGAAACAGGTGAGAAAATTCAGCCACGTTCTTTGACTTAATCTTTTAGGGTGAAGGAGATTTGACATAACAACAATACCAACGTGGGTCTTAAGAGCCCATTTCAAAATTCATAAAGCCCAATTGAAGAAACAGACCCAACACCATATAAACAAACCATAAAAAAAAGTTTTGAGGGTTTACATAGGAAGTAAGCAAAAACACATATGACTTATAAAGAAGAGAAAAATACTTAGAATGCGATAAAGTAAATTATACATATATGAAAAATAGACATCTCTATGGATTCATTTTCTTGCGACAAAGACGTGAAAATAAAAACCGTTTAATCTTTAACCGAATCTCTTAAACTATAGATAAAATATAAAAGGTACTTGAGCAATATACCTAAAGTTGTGTGAAGCTTTCTGATTTCGGAAGATAAGAGTCTATGGAAAATTAAGGAGATGATGATAATGAAGTATATGCCATGTGAAAGAACTATCTTCTCTACATAACAAAGAACATATTTGATAAAAAGGAGAGGAAGGATCGTGACCTTATAGACCACTTCAAGATTTAGTATATAGTAGTGAGCTTACGGATTCAACTAGTGAAAATAGAAGTCGAGAATGGTATGGGAAGATTTGAATTAGTTAACAAAAGGCAGTGAGATTGGTACCACCAAACCCCAATTTATTAAATGACTACATTAATATATACCGAGTATGAGCTATTTTTGTTACTACATGGTGTGTGTGCCGGTAAGATGGTAACATATAGTCAACCTTATTACCTAAAGAGAACAAACAATTACATTTAGCTTAATCGGTTATATAGTCTTTTAGACTTTTATTGTTGTTACTAGAGATGATGACTTTCTTCTTTCTCCAATCTCATATTTGGGAACGTTCTTTAATCTCCAAGTTCAAAGCATGTGGACTTTAATGTGTAAATAACAAAATTTGCTTAATGTTAATATGTATATTTGCTTTTATTCTGTTGTATAATCATATTCGTATACATACTTATTTCAAATAGAATAGAAGAAAATAATCTATCCACATTTGTAACGCGAATACGATTAACCAAAAAATGGTGCAACACCCAAAGAAAATCAGTAAAGGATGGAAGAAACAAGAAAGAAACCAATAGAAGAAAAAAAAAAGTTATGAAGTTTTGTTGACAGAATTAGATGAAGAAGAAGTGGGAATGGTATTATTATCTTCTTCGCATTGTTTCAACAATTCACTGAAGGAAGGATCATAAGCCACCACTCTTCTCAAATACTTTGCTGCTTCCTCTCTCCTTCCTTCGTTGAATATAGCACTGCACACACAAAATGATAAGAAGAACACATTACTCAAGATTAAAGTCATGAGAATAATTTACTTGTTTTTGTTTTTACCTTGAGTAGAGTACCAATGCGTCCAAGTAATGAGCTTTGCTCTTGGGATCGTCAGGCTCTTTCATGTTTGCTACTCTTTCAAGGTGAGTGATTCCTTCCGATGTCTTTCCCTAAAGCCATGAGCGAACAATTCTTTGAGTATTTTCGCATCAACGTGTGTATACAAAAAGATAGGTGAAGACAAGAAATTTGTGTGAATAATGCACCTGGCGAATATTGGAGACACCTGCCCATTGGGATGCAACAATTAAAAGATCGACTTCTTCAACTTCTGTTGGACTGGTATCAAGAAGCTGAGAGGGTCATAATTACCTTTGATTAATTTTGTTATAGGTTTCTTATCAAATGTCCTAAAGAATGAGACATCAAAATCTCACCTTTGAAGCAGCCAGCTCTAAGTATTTTGCAGCTTCAGCAAACTGGTCTTTCTGATATAAAGCCTGGCCAAGAATAACCATAGCTTGAAGGTATTCAGGATCTTTTTCTAATGCCAATCTGAATAAAAAAACACAACTAATTAACTACAACATCCAAGGAAATGCTTTTCATGATGAGAAGCAATCATAGCTACATAGTTACCTTAATAGCGGAATTGATTTATCCTTGTTCCCTCCGGATAAGTATTTGGCAGAAAGCTGGTAGGAAAAGCTTTTAACATAAGTAACAAACAAGTGGAAAACTAAATATTGTAAAAACATCCTGATCCATGACATTGACTTACAGCAACCAACTCTTTAGGGGTTAAGTTATGCCCTGAGATCAAGCGTCCTTTTGAGGATGAATCAGTAAGTTTTGCTTCATTAATGTTTGTTAATATAGGATTGCCAGCCTCTTTCTGTACAGAGTCATTTGCTTGTAGGCCCAACTTTGCACTTACAACGGGGTGGTTAAGGATTGATTGCTACAAAGCCAATGCACTTTATGAGAGAATCGAAGGGTACTTACATCTTTAATGTTAAAGGGAAGGTAGAGAGTTATTGTGAACAGAGATACAGACCATAACCAGCATAAAAACCAATCTCCCTAAACAGAGTTACTAAACTTTTAACTAATTACTACAAAGTTATCAGTAACTTGGGGTCAACGTCTACGATAAGCTTTGGATCCTCAACTCAACAATCCGCATCATTCATCCCTGACTCAAATGCTGTGTGGCACTTGCCACTCTATAATGGAGTGTTTAGTTTAGATGAATTCAAGATTAAGAACACCCTAAGTAATTTTTCGATTTGCCCAATTTTTCACACAAATTCTTCATCTTAACGAGTTTAACTATGATCTCATTTTTTGTCCAGAGAAAGCTTGTCCCAAAAGATACCACACCATACAAAGCATAAATTTGACAGCATCAAAAGACAAACACCATTAGTAGATCTTGGACTGCAATCTTTAGAACAAACCTGAGCTATGCTGAATGACAAATTGGTAGCCCAGTAGAGTAGACTTCCCTGAGAAGTAATTGTGAAAAAAAGAATGAGAAGAAATGAAACTTTTGAACAGGAAGCAATGTAAAAATACAGTATTCCCAATAGAAAGAATGGGGTGAAAATGGCTGTTCCAGGGAGTAATAGTAAAGTGAGAGCAGTAGCTCTTAAACAAAACTCAACCAGACACTAGGTTTACAATGGAACGACACATGACTCTAGAGAAGGAAGATGGTTTTGTTTGAATGGCATAGTTTCAAGATTGGTCACCAATACGGGTTTTACAAAAGGATATAAGTCAAACTGGTCAAGTAAAGCGGAGTTTTGTGTTTTAAGAAATCTAGTTGAAGGACATTGCACTAAACCGGTATCAAAATATAGTCATGATAATGGAAAAGACTATCTGGACACAAAGATAAAGCATGGCAATGTTATACACTAACATCTTAGATGGAATCTGAACATCACAACTTCAGAAGAGGGGGGGGGGGGGGGGGGATAAGATAAGCGATCAATTTACCTGAGGCATTTGGAATGAAAGGCCATAAAGAGCAAATGTCAAAAAATTCAAAAACATCTTGAAAGTCTGCAGAAGAAAACAGAAACACCCATCAATTGTTAAGTAGCATGCATAAAGAACAGTGCATAAAAAAAACTCTTTCTTTTTCGGTAGAATTTGGTATTTTACTTGATGCCAGGCAACCAAGTCACACTAACTTTTCTGGCCAAAAAGTTCATTGAAGTATATATGAAGAAATATAGACTTCCTATGACAAAACTGGACAACAAAGTAGAAAAACTCACTTTTGCCAGTTCCGCGAATTTATCAACTTTGTGAACTGAGGATGCTGTAAAAGTTATCTGCAGGAAAATGTGTATATATTTCAAACAAGCAGGAATACAGAAAATAACAGGAAGTATAGTTCAAGAGAATTAGAGAAATGATTCTAGTTGATGAGATGTAACATAAGTGTTACTTAAGCTTTCATGATCCAACAAAGAACCAAACAGTACATACCTGTGTGTTTGTGTAATGCAAACCAGCTATTAAAAAGGGGAAAAGAGGACCATAAAGACCATTGGGAACTTCGGTCAAATTCTGAAACCATAAAGCTCCACCCTGCAAGCAATGGGACAAAGGATTCTATTAAAAGGAGAGTGTGGCAGAAGACATTTTCCAATATACCGACTAAATGACGATAATATAAGGCCTGAAATAGAAGAAAACAAAAGTCCTAAAATATACAATTTCAAAATACGCTTATAAGTGAACCCAATATACTGGCTGGCGACTTACCGAATCAAATCCAGGATGATGATCAAGTGACATTCTTCTGATGCTAGTTATCCACAAGAAAAAACATGAAATCTGCAGCAAGAAGAAGGGGGGAGTAAGCCTACAACTTCTTGCCACTCAAAGAATTATATTTCAAGTTATCTGTAGACCAAATATTTACACTCATAAGTAATGTTACATGAGTGGTAAAAACTAAAAGACGCACTAATAACACAAAACTAGCCATCTAAGCTCTATAAATATGGTCTCATTTCACTCATGCAAAAGTCAACAAGGCTGCGAAAAGTAAACAATTTCGAAATTTCTACAGAAATATGAACGGCATGGAATATCATAATACTTTTAGTTCCACACGAAGATATGAAGCATAACCTGGATGGAGAAATAAGCAGGAACCCACAAAAACGAAGGGCACCCGCTATCTCTTCTTTCCTTCCGGAAAAGCTTCAACTGATCAATAACACTCCTTCCTGAACCCTCTGGAGGCCAGAAAGGCGGTACTACAAGAAAAACACTATCAAATTATTAGCATCTAGTCACAACCACCAATGTTGAGCTCTGTTATTTTCAAAGCAATAACTATTTTTTAAAAAAATTATCGCTTATATATGTGTGACCAAAATTTTGACGAGGCTTTATGGTCTAAAACCTTATGTAAAACCAGATTATAAAATTTTGGGGATTAAGATTTGGATTAAGATTTAATGGGTCAAAACAGGAAAAAGATTAGGATTATTAATCAAATCCCTTTAATACCCCGATATTCCTCGGATTTAAAGGAGAAAACATAACCAACAAAAAAGAGAACTTGCCAAAAGAGATGGTGTCTATAGTGACCATAGAATAACAAGAGAGGACATGCGATGTTTTCTTTTCACACCCGACGTTTCTTTGGTAATCTGCAACCATTATGAGCTTTCCTAGTCGTGTCCTCGATGTACACTATCGGATTCTGATCAGACCTAGAGTTGGTGAAACCGTCCCTAAACGCAATAATGGCTTTCTTCTTCTTCCCGAAGTGTGTAAATCCGTTAACCTTAACAACCACAGATTTCAGTCCCATAGCCTTAGCTCTTCTCCCAATGTTTTCTGCGGTTGCATCAGCTGTGTAATTTGTCATCTTCCGTCCACCTTTCAGATCGGGTAAACTACCGGATGTTGCTTTGCATTTGACGTTTCCTTTGGAATCTGTAACCGTGACAAAAGTGTTGTTCCGCAACATCTTGATGTGAATGATGTCAGCATTCGTTTCGAGGTTTGGGCGATGGAAATGAGAGAATATCCCTGAGGTTCTCCTTCCTTCATCTTCTATTACTTCTCTAACAAAATCCAGGTCGCTTGACTTCCCTCCACTGCGGGGATTCTCATTGAGAAGTGAAGATTGAGTGAAATTCTCGTAGCTTGATACACTAGGAGCAGAGAATCCGCTTCCTCCAGTTGGTAAGCCTGGATTCGTCTGACTGAACTGATCAGGTAGGGAGTTAGGTAATCTTGATCTCAGTGAATTTTTGAAGGTAGGAGGAGCATTAGGAGCCGAGAAACCGTTTACTCCTCTGTTTAACAAGCCTGCTTTCATATCACCGAAAGTTCTCAGAGTCGGAGGGTTAGGCTCCGAAGGGGAACCGAATCTTCCCGTGTTTGGTAAGCCTGAATTATTTGCAGACTCTCCAGGAACTAGCCCTTGCTCTCTGAATCTCCCTCCTGTTCAAAGAAAAATCAATCAATACATATACGTTTTTATTCCCTCCTCGCATAATTCTGATGATTTTTCAACTAAAGACTAAAGCTGTTCCACAGGACGACATAATCTGGAAAACTAACTAAATAATTGTTTTCTAGATTCAGAATTTGTAGATTTCTCGTTATCAATCGCAACTATTGCCTAATTTCTGAATAAAGCAAAATGTTTAAGAGCCATAAGAAGCTAATCTTTGAGATTACGCGAGTCTAATTGATTCAATCCTCGATTTTGTACTTCTAGGTAAAGGTTACAATCCTAACGCGAATCGAACAATCCCTAATCACGAAATTGCACATTTTCATGGAGAACAACATCACTTGACGATAGTGAATAACTTAACTGACGAATCCAAAACTTTGATAGTACAAATGCATAAATCAGATAAAACCCAGAAAGATTGATCCCAAATCAACTCGTTAATCTGAGCCATTTACTCAAAATTGAAGCAAATTCGCTTGCTCGGAGCGGAAGAGATAAAGAATGGGAAATAACGAACCAGAGAAGCCATCAGATTGAGACGAAAATCGACAGACCGAATTGATTCCACCATAGCTGCGAATCAACGACGGAAGTGAAGAAGCTCGAAGATAACGAGAAACACCATTCATTTTCTTCTCGAAGCAAATTTTGGAGGTTTAGGGTTTTTTTCTTTCAAACATTTGTGAGCATTTTCTTCGTTCTCGATCACATAAACAGTAGATCTGAATTCTGTACTGCTTATTGGGCCTTCTCAATTTAAATGGGCCTATCTGACCCATATGCCCATTTATTTCTAAAATTGAATGATACAATACAACAATTACAAATATCTTTTTGTGCTTGATCTTTAAACAGACAACAAAGAATTTGAACAAAAAGTACAAAACAAGCAGAAAAAATATACAGTTTGTTTACCTTTGCAAATAATCCTACGTCTAACGTAACAAAGACTCTTCACAATCCAAATTCTCATTCTGAAACTCTGCCAAATCAGAACTGACTGAGAATTTGACCCATCTCTTTCGATCAATGTGGTTCAAACAAGGTTTCATCAAGAAGCCAAATATTACCATCACAAAGCTCACTAAAGCCACTTTCAGAGTAGATAGGACAACAACGAAACAGATCAGTACAATGGGAGGAACACAGATCAAAATCGAACCAACGGTTCCAACGGGTATCTTATAGGGTCTCAATGCAGCCGGATGTTTTATCCTCATTCTAACAAATGCTATCAACTCCAAAATCATTCCACCACAGTAAAGCAAATTCTCTGCAGCTACAATCTCTTGAAAGCTTAATGCGTCTTCATGCGTTTCAACGAACCACAAAAAAAAAAAAAAAACATTTACGTGAGAATAAATGAAGTGACGAGGAAGGGTGGGATGCGTGTTGTACTTGGTTTGGTTCTCTTAACATAAATCTAGACGTACGTGAACAATAGACTAAATATGAATCGAGAGTTTCAATTATTTTCATAGTAACACGTACGCCATCAAATCAAAACAAGAATGAGTTCTTACAGTCACTCACACAAATGTACAAAAACACTGAATAAAATAATAATAATAATAGGTTCAAACATTCATGTGCATGAGGATTAATTACTGAACATTGACTAATTAGTCCGAGAGCTGGAGAGTTATTTTCTGTATATATCTGGTCTATGAATTGGATATGTCTTAATCAAAATATACGAATCAAACCAAATTTTGCCAGTTTGACATAAATTAATTTTAAGCTTGGTTCATACATGTAACATGTGCAGTGAATAAACTTATTATGTTATTATCTTTTCGATCTCATGAAACAATTTCACCTATTTTGTATCATAATCTTAAACATTTTTCTTTAAACGAATTGTTGTATAACAAAATTAAGATGTTATATTATAACTCTACCTCCATAAATTCATCTGGATCTTTTTTGCAACCAGTTTATTATATCTCTATATATTTGAATCTCGGTATAGATAACATGACAACCCTTCAACACAAATCACTGTTAGACAAGAAAGCCCAAACTAAAAACATTGGAACTAACACAAATATAATGACATCATTATGCTGGTTGGAGAAATATATAGATTTCTAGTTTAGGTTTTCATAGTTGTGTACTTAAACAAACAAAAAAAAAAACATACAATAGATTGAATTATAAAATCAAACCAGACTTGTATATTCAATATATAGGTGATACTAATTCTGAAAATATATCATTACTAGTTACATCAACCTTATCAAACGGTGCGTACACCCTAATTTCGTACATATATCTCTCTCAGGCTCCTTCACATCACATATGCTTCACTATCATCATCGCATTGATTTTCAATGGGTAGTCTTGGATCTTCCGAAAACACAAAGATGAAAGTCTTGGATCCATATAAACAAACCATAAAAAAAAGTTTTGAGGGTTTACATAGGAAGTAAGCAAAAACACATATGACTTATAAAGAAGAGAAAAATACTTAGAATGCGATAAAGTAAATTATACATATATGAAAAATAGACATCTCTATGGATTCATTTTCTTGCGACAAAGACGTGAAAATAAAAACCGTTTAATCTTTAACCGAATCTCTTAAACTATAGATAAAATATAAAAGGTACTTGAGCAATATACCTAAAGTTGTGTGAAGCTTTCTGATTTCGGAAGATAAGAGTCTATGGAAAATTAAGGAGATGATGATAATGAAGTATATGCCATGTGAAAGAACTATCTTCTCTACATAACAAAGAACATATTTGATAAAAAGGAGAGGAAGGATCGTGACCTTATAGACCACTTCAAGATTTAGTATATAGTAGTGAGCTTACGGATTCAACTAGTGAAAATAGAAGTCGAGAATGGTATGGGAAGATTTGAATTAGTTAACAAAAGGCAGTGAGATTGGTACCACCAAACCCCAATTTATTAAATGACTACATTAATATATACCGAGTATGAGCTATTTTTGTTACTACATGGTGTGTGTGCCGGTAAGATGGTAACATATAGTCAACCTTATTACCTAAAGAGAACAAACAATTACATTTAGCTTAATCGGTTATATAGTCTTTTAGACTTTTATTGTTGTTACTAGAGATGATGACTTTCTTCTTTCTCCAATCTCATATTTGGGAACGTTCTTTAATCTCCAAGTTCAAAGCATGTGGACTTTAATGTGTAAATAACAAAATTTGCTTAATGTTAATATGTATATTTGCTTTTATTCTGTTGTATAATCATATTCGTATACATACTTATTTCAAATAGAATAGAAGAAAATAATCTATCCACATTTGTAACGCGAATACGATTAACCAAAAAATGGTGCAACACCCAAAGAAAATCAGTAAAGGATGGAAGAAACAAGAAAGAAACCAATAGAAGAAAAAAAAAAGTTATGAAGTTTTGTTGACAGAATTAGATGAAGAAGAAGTGGGAATGGTATTATTATCTTCTTCGCATTGTTTCAACAATTCACTGAAGGAAGGATCATAAGCCACCACTCTTCTCAAATACTTTGCTGCTTCCTCTCTCCTTCCTTCGTTGAATATAGCACTGCACACACAAAATGATAAGAAGAACACATTACTCAAGATTAAAGTCATGAGAATAATTTACTTGTTTTTGTTTTTACCTTGAGTAGAGTACCAATGCGTCCAAGTAATGAGCTTTGCTCTTGGGATCGTCAGGCTCTTTCATGTTTGCTACTCTTTCAAGGTGAGTGATTCCTTCCGATGTCTTTCCCTAAAGCCATGAGCGAACAATTCTTTGAGTATTTTCGCATCAACGTGTGTATACAAAAAGATAGGTGAAGACAAGAAATTTGTGTGAATAATGCACCTGGCGAATATTGGAGACACCTGCCCATTGGGATGCAACAATTAAAAGATCGACTTCTTCAACTTCTGTTGGACTGGTATCAAGAAGCTGAGAGGGTCATAATTACCTTTGATTAATTTTGTTATAGGTTTCTTATCAAATGTCCTAAAGAATGAGACATCAAAATCTCACCTTTGAAGCAGCCAGCTCTAAGTATTTTGCAGCTTCAGCAAACTGGTCTTTCTGATATAAAGCCTGGCCAAGAATAACCATAGCTTGAAGGTATTCAGGATCTTTTTCTAATGCCAATCTGAATAAAAAAACACAACTAATTAACTACAACATCCAAGGAAATGCTTTTCATGATGAGAAGCAATCATAGCTACATAGTTACCTTAATAGCGGAATTGATTTATCCTTGTTCCCTCCGGATAAGTATTTGGCAGAAAGCTGGTAGGAAAAGCTTTTAACATAAGTAACAAACAAGTGGAAAACTAAATATTGTAAAAACATCCTGATCCATGACATTGACTTACAGCAACCAACTCTTTAGGGGTTAAGTTATGCCCTGAGATCAAGCGTCCTTTTGAGGATGAATCAGTAAGTTTTGCTTCATTAATGTTTGTTAATATAGGATTGCCAGCCTCTTTCTGTACAGAGTCATTTGCTTGTAGGCCCAACTTTGCACTTACAACGGGGTGGTTAAGGATTGATTGCTACAAAGCCAATGCACTTTATGAGAGAATCGAAGGGTACTTACATCTTTAATGTTAAAGGGAAGGTAGAGAGTTATTGTGAACAGAGATACAGACCATAACCAGCATAAAAACCAATCTCCCTAAACAGAGTTACTAAACTTTTAACTAATTACTACAAAGTTATCAGTAACTTGGGGTCAACGTCTACGATAAGCTTTGGATCCTCAACTCAACAATCCGCATCATTCATCCCTGACTCAAATGCTGTGTGGCACTTGCCACTCTATAATGGAGTGTTTAGTTTAGATGAATTCAAGATTAAGAACACCCTAAGTAATTTTTCGATTTGCCCAATTTTTCACACAAATTCTTCATCTTAACGAGTTTAACTATGATCTCATTTTTTGTCCAGAGAAAGCTTGTCCCAAAAGATACCACACCATACAAAGCATAAATTTGACAGCATCAAAAGACAAACACCATTAGTAGATCTTGGACTGCAATCTTTAGAACAAACCTGAGCTATGCTGAATGACAAATTGGTAGCCCAGTAGAGTAGACTTCCCTGAGAAGTAATTGTGAAAAAAAGAATGAGAAGAAATGAAACTTTTGAACAGGAAGCAATGTAAAAATACAGTATTCCCAATAGAAAGAATGGGGTGAAAATGGCTGTTCCAGGGAGTAATAGTAAAGTGAGAGCAGTAGCTCTTAAACAAAACTCAACCAGACACTAGGTTTACAATGGAACGACACATGACTCTAGAGAAGGAAGATGGTTTTGTTTGAATGGCATAGTTTCAAGATTGGTCACCAATACGGGTTTTACAAAAGGATATAAGTCAAACTGGTCAAGTAAAGCGGAGTTTTGTGTTTTAAGAAATCTAGTTGAAGGACATTGCACTAAACCGGTATCAAAATATAGTCATGATAATGGAAAAGACTATCTGGACACAAAGATAAAGCATGGCAATGTTATACACTAACATCTTAGATGGAATCTGAACATCACAACTTCAGAAGAGGGGGGAGGGGGGGGGAGATAAGATAAGCGATCAATTTACCTGAGGCATTTGGAATGAAAGGCCATAAAGAGCAAATGTCAAAAAATTCAAAAACATCTTGAAAGTCTGCAGAAGAAAACAGAAACACCCATCAATTGTTAAGTAGCATGCATAAAGAACAGTGCATAAAAAAAACTCTTTCTTTTTCGGTAGAATTTGGTATTTTACTTGATGCCAGGCAACCAAGTCACACTAACTTTTCTGGCCAAAAAGTTCATTGAAGTATATATGAAGAAATATAGACTTCCTATGACAAAACTGGACAACAAAGTAGAAAAACTCACTTTTGCCAGTTCCGCGAATTTATCAACTTTGTGAACTGAGGATGCTGTAAAAGTTATCTGCAGGAAAATGTGTATATATTTCAAACAAGCAGGAATACAGAAAATAACAGGAAGTATAGTTCAAGAGAATTAGAGAAATGATTCTAGTTGATGAGATGTAACATAAGTGTTACTTCAGCTTTCATGATCCAACAAAGAACCAAACAGTACATACCTGTGTGTTTGTGTAATGCAAACCAGCTATTAAAAAGGGGAAAAGAGGACCATAAAGACCATTGGGAACTTCGGTCAAATTCTGAAACCATAAAGCTCCACCCTGCAAGCAATGGGACAAAGGATTCTATTAAAAGGAGAGTGTGGCAGAAGACATTTTCCAATATACCGACTAAATGACGATAATATAAGGCCTGAAATAGAAGAAAACAAAAGTCCTAAAATATACAATTTCAAAATACGCTTATAAGTGAACCCAATATACTGGCTGGCGACTTACCGAATCAAATCCAGGATGATGATCAAGTGACATTCTTCTGATGCTAGTTATCCACAAGAAAAAACATGAAATCTGCAGCAAGAAGAAGGGGGGAGTAAGCCTTTAACTTCTTGCCACTCAAAGAATTATATTTCAAGTTATCTGTAGACCAAATATTTACACTCATAAGTAATGTTACATGAGTGGTAAAAACTAAAAGACGCACTAATAACACAAAACTAGCCATCTAAGCTCTATAAATATGGTCTCATTTCACTCATGCAAAAGTCAACAAGGCTGCGAAAAGTAAACAATTTTCGAAATTTCTACAGAAATATGAACGGCATGGAATATCATAATACTTTTAGTTCCACACGAAGATATGAAGCATAACCTGGATGGAGAAATAAGCAGGAACCCACAAAAACGAAGGGCACCCGCTATCTCTTCTTTCCTTCCGGAAAAGCTTCAACTGATCAATAACACTCCTTCCTGAACCCTCTGGAGGCCAGAAAGGCGGTACTACAAGAAAAACACTATCAAATTATTAGCATCTAGTCACAACCACCAATGTTGAGCTCTGTAATTATCAATACAAATCCCACAGAAGACTTCATAAATTAAAGAAACAAAGGGCCAAAAAAAAATGCTCACACTTAGGTAAGAACTGTGAGATCCTTCTAGTTTGCTTCCGTTGCAGAATCAGTATAGGAAGCAAAGCCGTTCTAAAAGCCACAGTAGACGTAGCAATAACCACCCACCTGACCAATCATCTGATCCAAATTAACAAACCTAATAAAAATTTCGCAAAACCCTCAAAACTTTATATCAATTTCAATTGAGAGCTAATCATACGATAGAAACCCAAATCAGAAAGTTGAGAACTTTGTATTACCAAGGCAATCCAGTGAGGTCATGGTACGAATCAAGCAACGAAATCACAGGTTGAGTTAAATAATCATAGTTTGAGACACCAGCTCCGATCAAATCTTGGCTCAAATCGCTGAATTCCAGTCCGTGACCATTGGTTCCAAATCCAGTGACTGAATCGTCTCTGAGTCGAGTTAGCTCAGAGTCGAGGTCTGGGGGAGTGGAAAAGAAGCGGGATTGGAAAAGACCGAGCGTGATTGACGGATGTGTCGTGGCGGAGATGTGGTGAGGAGAGAGAGAGGAGCAAGTGTGGTGAGATCGGCGGAGGTTAGAGAGTAAAACCCTACGAAATGCCATTTCCGGTGAAGAAAACTGTACGGTGATATGTGAAAACTGATAACTCCGTTGACGGAAAATTTTCAATTGACGTAATTTAAGTGAAACTTTTGTTTTTTTTTTTTTTTTTTTTTTTTTTTTTTTTTTGGTCTTTTTTTTGTCGCTGAGTAATCTATTAGAGTTGTCTCTCCATCTAAGATGTACACATCAACATCTTTGTTATTATATTTTATTATTTTTTTGGGGACTCACAAAAATGCCCCCTTTTTAATATCCCTTTTCAAAAATACCCCCTCCCTAATAGCTTCCCTGAAATTGACCATTTTACCCTTAATGAGTAACCAAATTGACCAATTGAGGAACCAAATTGACGAAGACAAAATTGGGGAACGACGAACCAAAAATCTCGGCGGCTCTCGTCACCTTCACAGCCGACGAACAAAAGGTGATGAGATCTTAGATCCGTCGATATCTTCATCTTAGATCCGTCGAGTTCAATCGAGTTCAATCGACGAGGATCAATCGAGTCTGTAATCAAAAATCTGTGACTCATCCCAATCTGCATCAATTAGGTTCGAATCGCTTCTGAAATCTGAACCGTTTAGATCCAAAAGTTCATCGAATTCGTCTTCAAATCTGAATTGATTAATTAAGAGCTTCGATTCTGTGTTTATCTATTTTCTCGAATTTGTCTTGCTTGAAAATTATAATTCGTGTTACCTTTAAAAACTTTCTAAAACCATTGTAAAAATTTCTTCTTCATCTTCCCACTGTATTTATGTTCTTCAGTAACTATTGTACACTATTAGTGAAATAATTTTGATTTACCGTGTTTTTTGTGAAGATTGTAAACCTTTAAAAAATATTGTAAAACCATGAAGAACTTTATAAATACCTTGTGAACTATCATAAAGATACATATGTTTAACATTATAATATATTATCTTTTTTATCAGGTCGTAATGATTGAGTTGAATTGCATATCTGGTGTTTGGAAATTGAAAAATAACAATTGTTGGGATTTTAAATTTGATGTTGATAGAGGAGGGTCTCTTACTTTTATCAATGAGGATACGTGTTTCACTGATTTGTGTGCTGTTGTTATAGAAGATTTTGGAATTGATGTCGGTATTAATATAGTGAAACTCAGTTATTCATTACCCTCTACAAAAGACATGCCTCCTATGTATATTAGAAATGATAGGCAAGTGCAAGCATTTATGAAAAAGCTTACGGAATTCAGAGGCGGTATTCAGCTATGTGTAACTGTTGAGAAGGTATTTTACCAACATTCAATTTTGTAAACTGGTTTAACAAATTTGTAAACAGTTTTAATTATCTTTACAGGGGAAAACAAGCAGTAATCCAATGATGGGGACGAGCAACATCTCAATTAGTAGTGAGAGCAATACAGATCCTTATTCTACATATCAAGTCATGAATGAGGTAAAACAGTAAAGAAACCTTGTAAATTAGTAAACAAATCATTAAAATAGCTTGTAAATAAGTTAACAAAGATTCAAAATAACTTGTAAATTTGCAAAAATTATATTACAGGTACAAATGTATTCTGCAAACCCTGCTCCTATAACTTTTGTTTCAGCTCCTGCATGTCATGTCATGAATGAGGTATTTTCAATTCCCTTACAAATTCTTTGAAAATCAGTAAAAAATCTTTTTAAAATACCTTGTAAAACCCTTTTAAAAACCCTTTTTAGTACACCTTTTAAAATAACTTGTAAATCCTTTTAAAATACCTTGTAAAACAATTCAAATCCAAATTTTTTTTGCTTTTGCATATGGGATTTGACTCAACCATCCCGGAGAGGGTTAGAACTGAAACGGAATCCTTCTCTAATATATCTGAAGGTTCAGCTCCTGTAGGTGGTTCTACTATTTCTGCATTTTCAAATACTTTGTATTGTGGAAAGTTGTTCAAGGACAAAAAGGAAATGGGAAGGCAGATGCAGTTATTTGCAATGGAGAATAACTTCGAGTTCCGGACTAAGAAATCAGACTCAACACGGTATACTCTTCGTTGCATTGATGAAAAATGTAGTTGGAGGTTACGTGCAACTAGGGTTAAGGCATCAGATAGTTTTATTATTAAAAAGTATGTTAGTGAGCACTGTTGTGATTCTTCGCTAAGGAAGGTTAATCATCGCCAAGCAACTGCTAGGACATTAGGAGGAATGGTAAGTAATCATTTTCGTGGAGAGAAGCTTGCGCTTAAACCTAAACAACTGATAGAAAAATTCAGACACGACAATGGGATTGGAGTTTCTTATTCAAAAGCGTGGAGAGCTAAAGATCATGCAATCGATGTTGCTAGGGGTACACCTGAAGATGGTTATGAGTTCTTGCCAATGTGGATGTACATGGTAAATGAGAAGAATCCTGGTTCTGCAACCTTCATTGAGGTCGATCCTGACAACAAATTTAAGTACGCATTTCTTGCTTTTGGTCCGTCAATTAGAGGGTTTAAGTTGATGAGAAAAGTGATTTGTATTGACGGTGCTCATTTGAAATCAAATTTTAAAGGGACTTTGCTTGGTGCCTCAGCACAAGATGGTGACTTTCATTTGTATCCTATTGCATTTGGCGTAGTTGATTCAGAAAATGATGCTTCGTGGGACTGGTTTATGAAGTGTTTGAAGAAAATTATCCCGGATGAACCTGATTTAGTTTTTGTGTCAGATCGTGCATCATCAATTGCCAATGCTCTTATTGTTAATTATCCACTTGCTCATCATGGGATCTGCATTTTTCATTTGGAGAAAAACCTTGAGACTGGGTTTAAGTCATCCTCTACGCTTATTCCAGTTATGAAAGATGCAGCTTATGCTTACACAAGGTTTGATTTTGAACAGTTGTTCCATGAACTGTCTCTTGCTGACAACAAGATGGCACAGTATCTGTGGGATTTGGATGTCAAAAAATGGTCACGTGCTTGTGCACCTGCCAATCGATACAACATTATGACATCAAACTTAGCTGAGTCTTTGAATTCTCTGTTGAAAGAAAGCCGTGAGTATCCAATTGTCTGTTTGTTTGATACAATTAGGTCTACTCTTACCAGATGGTTCAATGAACGACATGAGAAGGGTACTCGTAATAGGCATTCAGTTACTGTGAATGTGATGAAGCAAGTAAAGACACTGTATGATTCTACTGCACGCTGGCTTGAAGTGTCACAAGTGAATCAACACGTGTTTGAAGTGAAAGGAGGTACGTTGGTTTATGTTGTGAATTTGGAAACAAGAGACTGCACGTGTTGTGTGTTCAATATCACGAAAATCCCGTGTGCTCATGCAATAGCGGCTGCAAAACATATTAATCTTAACGAATATGATTATGTTGATACCTTATACTCCAACAAAAGGTATGTCATATTCTAACTTTACAGGTATGTTACTATATAAAACAAGTTATAAAACTGTATTTTAAAATTTTTTATAACCAGTAAAAACCTTGTAAATCAATTTCTTATCAAAATCATCAAAAAACCTTGTAAAATATTATAAAAACATTGCGAAACCCTTATCATGTCTTGTAAAAACTTGTTCAACCTCTAAAAACCTTGTAAGACCTAAAAAAACCTTCTGATTGTCTTGCAAACCTTTGAAAACTCTTACAATTTTTTAAAATTACATCTTTGTTTGACAGTTGGACGCTAGCATATTCAGAGAGTATATATCCCGTTGGTGATAGGACACAATGGGAGGTTCCAGCCGATGTTGCTGCTTTTGTTTGTCGACCACCATCTTCTCGTGTTCCTAGTGGCAGGCCTAAGAAAAAGAGAATACCTAGTGGATGGGAGTATGGAAAATCTGCAACAAATTACAAATGTCGTCGGTGTGGTCAAAATGGACACAACAAAAGTAGTTGTGTGGCTCCAATATAGTTTTTATTTTATTTTATTACATAACATATTAAGTATTTTGTGACTTTTTTAAAAAATATTATTGAAAAACTTTCATAACTTGTTATAAAACCTTTTTTACGTTTATTCTTGGAGAAAGGTGTTACTACGTTTTCAAAAAGTTGTTACACTTGTAAGATCTATATAAAATCTTTTTAAAACCCTTGTAAAACCCTTTAAAACACTTTAAAAAACCTTGTAAAACCTTATAAAACTCTTGTAAAAACCTTTTAACCTACAAAAAGCCTTGTAAAACACTTTAAAAACACTTTTTAACCTCTTTTAGAACCATCATAAAACCCTTGTAAAAACGTATTAACCTATAAAAACCCTTGTAAAACCCTTATAAAACCCTTTAAAAAACTTTAAAAACCATTGTAAAATCCTTAAAACCTCCTTATAGAAATAACATCATAAATCTTTTAAAGCCTTGTAAAACCCTTATAAAACACTTGTATTAACCTATAAAAACTCTTGTAAAAACCTTTTAACCTACAAAAACCCTTGTAAAACCCTTTTAAAAACTTTAAAACCTTGTAAAACCTTATAAAACTCTTGTAAAAACCTTTTAACCTACAAAAAGCCTTGTAAAAAACTTTAAAAACCATTGTAAAAACCTTAAAACCTCCTTATAGAAATAACATCATAAATCTTTTAAAGCCTTGTAAAACCCTTATAAAACACTTGTATTAACCTATAAAAACTCTTGTAAAAACCTTTTAACCTACATAAACCCTTGTAAAACCCTTTGAAAAAACTTTAAAAAACCTTGTAAACCTTATAAAACTCTTGAAAAACCTTTAACCTACAAAAGCC
>NW_003302551.1:10953710-11060449 GCF_000004255.2 Arabidopsis lyrata subsp. lyrata
CACTTTGTCAGTATTTTTGCATTTTTTTCTCTAGAGGCTGCAAACAAAAAAAAACAAAATAACACTTATAAAAACAACTTGTAAAAATTTCAAACAATGCCACGAATACTCAGTTTAAAACAATGCATTCCTTGTGAAGTAATAAAAGACATTACAATTTGTAAAACTTGTAATGTCTTTGCTTATATATGTACAAAAGAAATGCAACAATGCATTCCTTGTGAAATTAGTTTATAAAAACGAACAGATTGTTTTACAAAATTGAATTCTTACCTGTTTTCTTGTAGGAATATCATTATAAGAATTATCCCCTTGTTTACGCTTATTTGTCTGCAGGTGAAAAAAGTAAAAAAAAAAAGTCCCCTGTAAGTACTTTGAATATATTTCATTATAAACATTTCATTATAAACATTTAAAACATATCTCTAAATTGACCTTCATTTTGTAAGAAATCTTCTTTTATAATATTGAATACTAACCTCTTTTCTTTCTCTGACATATCTCTTCTTTCTACAGTATTTCTTACTTTCAGAACTTTTCTTACATGCCTCATTGTTTGTTTCAGAAACTGAAATTCCTTCCTTCTCCTTATCCTGACTATCTTCAGAGATAATATTGAAATTTGGAGTAGAGAAATTTGGGGTAGGGGTTTTATCCTATAAAAGTGTTTAAAACCATAGGATTAGTACCAAAAATGATTCTCAGATAATAATGAAATTTGGAGTAGAGAAATTTCGGGTAGGGGTTTTCAAAAAGTTGTTACACTTGTAAGATCTATATAAAATCTTTTTAAAACCCTTGTAAAACCCTTTAAAACACTTTAAAACCCCTTGTAAAATCCTTATAAAACCCTTGTAAAACATATTAACCCTTGTAAAACCGTTTAAAACACTTTAAAACCTCTTGTAAAACCATAGGATTAGTACCAAAAATGATACTCAGATATCAAGGACTTTTTAAACAAAAGTAGATCAATATACCTTTGCTGTAGGTTCAGCTGTATCATCTTCAGAACGAATCTTCTGGCTGTTTTCATCATCTCCAGCATAGCTCCCGTCCTCTGTGTTAGGCTCACGAATGGAATCTTCAAATGTACTAGGACCACATTCATCATCTTCTTTGTTATCACCATCGACATCAATTTCACCATCTCTACTTGGACCACATTCATCACCTTCTCTGCTATCACCATCAACACCAATATCACCATCTATATTGGGACAAGCTTTGTCAGACTGCTACAGAATCAAAACAATCATATTCAGTAAACAAAAAACAATATGTAACAAAAAAGTTTGGTTCAAGAGGTGTGTGTGTGAACAGTTAAGAACTTTTTAAAAACTTTGGTTCAAGAGAGTGTTGCCCAGCTATGGATCCTATAATAATAATAATACTTAACGGATCAAAAAAAGTTTGAATACCTTTGTAAGAACTTTTTAAAAAACCTTGTAAATTATTTAAGATGAGTTATAAAAACATTCTGAATACTTGTAAAAAGCTATCCGAATTTTGATTGAAAAGGATTTAATAAAATTATTCACATACCTCTTCTGTTCTGGCACATGTTTCTTCTTGTATATCAGACTGCAGAAAAAAGGATACAGATATCTTAATATATACTATATACACATGTAACTGACAAAAAAAAAAAAAAAAAAAAAATCCCATTTAATTACCTCTTTTTTTTTGCATCTCTCAGTCTCATCTTTTTCAAGACGGCTTTTAAGAACATACTCTATTACTGCAATCCTCCTGTTGAAGTCTTGAAGTAAATTTAGGATCTTGTCGAGTTTCTGGCTGTCAGACAAGTTGTTATTCATTGTTTGTTCCCCTATTTCTTGTAATACAGTAAAAATATCAACAAATCCAGCACTCCAATCAGTTGCTTTGAGTCTGTATCCATTTTGAACAAGACGAACAATTTCTTCGAAGTCTATGTCGTCTTCATGCGAACTAGCAACTAAATAGCTATATTCGTACGGGTTTCCAATCACTGTATTAACCTTGACCTGGCAAAAGAAAAGAACTTGTAAAACCTTTAAAAACTCTTGTAAAAATATGATATATGTTGAACATCAATCTTAAAACTAAGGCAATTAAAAGAGGGGATTCCACACACTGAGTTCATTTTTTTGACGACATCGACAACATGAGAAAATCTTGGTGTTTGAGTTGTTTCCCATTTCAAACACAAAGGATACTCAGATCTCGATGTAACACATTCTGTTGCAAACGCTGAGCCCAAAGATGGAACTGCGCTGAAGGTCCATAGTAGTATCGCCATTGCAAATCCCTTTACTTCATATGTGCCTCTTGCCCAAGTATTCTCATTTATCCGTTGGATGCTTGTAGCAAGAACCCTATATGCATGCTTGCCCAATGGTTGAGATGTGTAGATTGCGAATTCTGAAGCATGTACCTGTCTAGACAAAGGGATTTTCTCCAACGAACCTGGTGTAAAGAGAAAGGCTTCTGTCAAAATTACCATACCTAGACTCAGTTTCTCTTCAGCATCCAGCGGATGCAGCTGATTTGGTTCAAACAAACGTTTTTGGAGTTGTTCCAGCGTAAAATGCTCTTTCTGAGTCCAGAAATATGGAGCTTTTGATGGAGCTTTGCCTTTTCGAAGCATTTCACTATCAATCAGGTCACACTGAACACCTGTAAGTGAATACAAATTTGATATTAGAGTTTTATAAAAACTTGTAAAACACATTGTTAAATGTTTTTAAATACATTGTAAAACTTTTAAAACACATTGTAAATTGATTAAAAACTTACAAAACAAAACTAATTTAGATATACCTGTGGTAAGCAAGAATTCTCTCTCTGAGAATCGCATTGGCTGGGAGTCAAATGTGAACCAGAGATTCTTCTCCTTTAAAAGCAACCTTCGCTGCATCAAGAAGTGGAAAATCTTCCCCGAAAAATTAACTCCACTTCTTTTTGCTAGTTCAATAATAGGACCAAGGAAAGAGGCTTTAATTAGATTAAACTGTTCCTCCCCTAGTGCGAGCTCAACTTTTTTGACCAAATGCGTTTCGAAATGTTGAATAACAACAGCTCCAATGTTTGGTTCAAACCCGGGATTATATATACGGGGCGGTAGGTTAAGCACATCCAATGAGTCATTGTTAGACATCTGCGTAAAAACCAAGCATAAAAACCATATCAAGAATGTAAAACATTTAAAACGGTTGTAAAATACAGAAAAGGAATAATTCAGCATTTAAGACCTTTTTAAAACGGTTGTAAATTACAGCAAATGAATAATTCAGCATTAATAACGAACCTTTAAAAAATGTTGTAAAATCCACAGTTAACGGTTATAAAATCAAGAAATGGAATAAATCATAGAGGATATACCCTAAATCAAGCATTAAGAAGCATTTACAAGTTAAGAACGAACCTTTAAAAATGTTGTAAAATCTACAGTTCAAAATCAAGCAGTCAAATCAAGCGTTATCAGTCAATAATGAGATAAAAAAAGCTTCAAGAAGACCAAACTTTCACAGAAACACAGAATCTAACCACATAATCAAACCACAGAATCTAACTTCCAAAAGACAAACCTTTCAAAAAAGCTTCTAAAACATAGTGAGGAATCTAACCTGGAATCGATGTGAGACAGATCGAAATAAAACACAGACGGAGACGGAGACGCTGAGAAATCAAAATCGAACAAAAAGATGTTAACGCCGATCGAAATCGAACAGATCAAATCGAAAACGAACAACGAGATTTTACCACAGATAGAAAGCAAAATCGAAAGGAGACGCCGATTTGATATCGGAATCGAGATATCGGAATCGAGATCGGAAAATCGTCGCCGATCGAAATGAGAGAAAGAGAGAGAATGGTTGAGAGAACCGTGCAGATCTTAGGTTATGAAAGCAAGGGTACTTTGGTCATATTTGAATTAATTAAGGAGTATTTTTAAAAATGGCAAGCAAAAAGGGGCAATGTTAAAAAAGGGTGCGTGAAACAGGGCATTATTAACAATTTCTCTTATTTTTTTTAGGCTCCACATATCTTATTTACTAAAACAAAACTAAATTAATTCACATATTTTAAATTATTATTTTTCATCAAAAATTAATAATTAACAAAAAAATATATTAAATATGAAAAAACAAAACAATAAATATAAAACACAAAATATAAAACTTTTGAATTGAGATTAGAAAAATATAAAGTTAGATAATCATGTCTTAACATATAATGAGTAAATATTTTCTAATGGATACTAAATTCTATAACCGTAAGAACAGGAACCGAATCGGTACCAATCCAAAATATTTTGGATACCCGAAAATATCCAAAATATAATTATATAGCTAAAAATATTATTTTTTTGAATAATCAAAAATACCTCAAAACTATATAAAAATACTAAATAATAACCGAAAAATATCCAAAAATATTCAAAAATAACTGAAATATCCAAAAATATCTGAAGCAAAATACCCGAATGGATACTAAATTTTAAAACGGAAAGAACCGGAACCAAACCGAAATTGAACAAAAATTTCAAAATACCCGAATAGATACTAAACTCTAGAACCAAAATAACCGGAACCGAATGGAACCGAACCGAAACCGATCGGATAACCAAACTTCCAAGACTATACAACAATCACTTTTAAGAGTTATAATTATTTAGGTGAATTTAAAAAATAAGAGTTAAAAAAATACCAAATTTAAAGGTCCTAACTAAAAAAGTACTTCATTTTTTAAAAATACACATTTAGAATTTGAGAATATATTTGTTAAGTTTAAGTATCAGTTCATGATACCAATTAAAAAATAAGAAGGAATGAATACATATTATCATTTATAATTATAATATAATATAAATAGTTAAATTAATAAATTTGTCTATATTATTAAAGTTTTCTCAATTAAAAACTGGACATTTTTTTATATAAAAAATGAATACTTAAGAAATAAAAACTAATTATTAATGTGTGTTAAGAAAATTAACATAGATTGAAAAAAATAAAGGTGATTTGAAACAAAACAAAAAAACTATCCTAAACATCACAAATAAAAATAAAATAATTTACTCGAATAATAAAAATTCTAATAATAATATTTGAGAATGCTATTTAATAATTAGAAATAAGAATGATTTTGTTATAAAAAATAAACGTAGTTAAACACTAGAATAATTTTTATGATTTCTTAATTTACATATTTTAGAAAAGAGAATTTTGTATCTTTCAAACAATCAAGATAAAATGAAAAAATTTAATGTTAAAATCCGATGTTTGTGAATATATAAGAATGAGTTTATATATGAAATTTGTTGTTTATAAAACAATTTTACATGCACCAAAACATGGCTAAAGAAACCTTATGACAAAATATTTTCTCAGATTTTCTGATGTTTGCTTTAGTAAAAATATCATGCAACGTTTAAAATATAATTAAGTATTTGAAGATAGGAAGGAGAAAAAATATACAATCTATCTTGAGAACTAATTCAAATTTGAGTATGTTCTATGTGAGTCAATATAAGGTGAAAAAGAGTCGATATTAGGAGACGATGAGTGAATCATAGAAGATAACGAGAAAAATTGTAGTGAAAAGTGAGAGAATGTTTTTACTACTTTGGAAAGATAATGCATATGAATAAAGTAAAAAAAAAATTAAAATTTAATTTGTAAAATTTATATTCAAAGATTCGAATTGATAAAACCTTCAAACTAAAATCCCGCGCAACACGCGGGTACATAATCTAGTCATATTGAAAACGATGAATGTATCAAAATTACAAGAACCACAAAAACATAAAGAACAGGGAACTCCCAAAATAGAGCTGCAAAAAAAAAAAAAAAAAAAAAGGAGAAACAGAGCCTTAGAGCATCTCCAATGGTGAGAGCACCATTCTTTTAAGAATAAAATTTTCAAATTTTATTGATGAGAGCTTTTGTTAATTTTTTTAATTTTGCAAAGTCCAATGGTAGGCTCTCTTTGTGAGGTTCTCAGAAAAAAATTAAATTATTTTTTAATTATTTTATTTCATAAAACTGAAAAATATTACAATTCATAACATATTAAACATACAATAATTTCATATATTTGAAAATAAATTTGCAAAAGCTTTGGTGATTGATTGTTTTGTGGTAGAAGCAAAGAAAAATTAAGGCGATGGTTGTTTTTGTAGTTGAAGCAAAGAACAATAATAGAAAAACTTGATTTGTGAGATATCGAAAGACGATTCCATTATTTATAGCAAAGGCAAAACATACAAAGAATAAAGTTTGTGGTACACATTCATTCTAGCTTATTTGTGGTACACAATTTTCATAAATTATTAGTGGTACATATACAAGTCTCCTTTTCTTTTCTGTCTTGGCACTGTCTCCTTTGGCATCTAGACAACACACCACTTGCACACATTGGTCTCTTTGGCATCTAGCAAAAAAACACTTGCACAAGTTGGTCTCTTTGGCATCAGACAACACACCACTTCGTCCCAAACACTACTTTAACCGGTGACATATCAAGACAAGTTACACAACAAGATAAATTTTCCATGAATCGCAATAAGCTAAATCGAAGTGAAGTGAAGTCAAAAAGGAAGGTTAAGTAACAAACATAACACAATGGTTTCCTTGAAGTCAGCCACATAGACCAAAATCAGTTTATGTCAATTGAAATGAACATATCATACATTACAAAGCAATATCATACATTACAAAGCAATATCATTTGTGGACCAGGAGCCGAAGGAATCATCGTCGTTTCGTTTCGCCAAAGAGAGAAAGAGAGCGAAAAAAAGAGAGCGTTTCGCGAAAAATAGAAAATGGCAAAGTATTTTCTTTCACACATTTTTTTTTCAGTTTTGTCAAACAAAACACCCATTTAGAACGTGACACGTACACGTCTCTCTTCTCTTTCAAAGTTTCTCTCAAGAGAGACAGCTCTCTCTGTAAAAACGATTTTTTATTTAATTTTTCACAATTTCATTCTGAGAACCCATTGAGAGAACTCCATTATTGAGCCATTGGAGATGCTCGTAGCTCCCATAAAGTCGATCCTGTTCGAGTCGATTATGTAACCATGCTGGACCACCCGAAACCAAATACGAGGTAAGACGGCCTTCTCGAGTCACATTACAAGCGATATCCTTAGCCAATAAATTGGCTTTCGGTGGAGAGAGTTTGAAACTAATTCCTCGCATCACCCGTATCACTGTAGTTATTTTGTCCAACTGCGACCGGTATTTAGGCCATGCTCCCGGAGCCTCAATCGCTGCAATCGCCGTCCCACAATCTGACCAAATTTCGCATGATTTGATTTGTAAATCACGAAGGCTCTGTAACACCAAAGTAAACCATGTAACTCTGCCGCAATACGGTTCACCATTGGCAAAAATGCATCCCTAGAATGAAACAAAGCCTGCCCCGAGTGGTCCCGTAAAAGCCACGCACCACCACAAAAAGCCTTGTCATTCACCCAGGAGACATGAACATTACACTTTAATACTCCTACCGCCGGTTTAAGCCATCTATTGACTCCGCTCCTGTGCCGATGGTTCTCTCGCTGCACTTCCTGCATGAGAATGTTATTTTGTTTAGTCCATTCTTCTGCGTCTTCAATAGCAGAGGCTAGAAGAATGTTGTGATCATTCCATATCTCCCATAGTATCCAAGGAATCGCTTGCCTTATGTGTAAAGGTAATTCACTTTTCACCATAAGTTTCATGACATAGTCAATGTTTTCATCAATGGCTGCAGAGAAACCTTGATCCGGTAAAGGTAGGCTCGTGTTGACCCAAACCTGAGCTGCTAAAGAACATCCAAACAAAACATGTGTAACCGTCTCTTCTTCAAGTTTACAAATCTGGCAAATCGGATTAACCTGCAGCCCATGATTACGTAAGCATTCTGCTACTGCCACTGCTCCTGACAGAACCCGCCAAAGGAACAATTTAATTTTTGGAGCCGTTGGAATGTCCCAAACCTTTTCCTTAATCTTGTTGTTGGCCCGCAGGTTCCATGATATTACTTCCATAGCTGCAGCTTCCCGATTAAGAACCCAATTTCCACTCTTCACTGAATATCTTCCATCTGAAGTATAAGCCCATATAGATCGATCATGTAAATTCACAGCTGGTGGAAAAGAGAAAATTTATAATGCGGTTCAGTACGAATTTTTCGTGACAGATTATCCACTTTAACATTTGTACAACGTGAAACTAAAGGTAAAGTGAAATTAGAAAATTATTCTTTGTCTCTTTAAACTCCTCCAAATACACTGAAAATGCTAGCCATTTGGTCGGAGAAGACACCATCTTTCCCAAGTCTGAATAATCTGTATAAAACTACGTTTTGGTTGTCAGTACCATATCACCTTAAGCTTTTAAATTAAGAAATATTAATTAAGCCTGTTGTTAATAGGTTTTTTTAGTAACATTTTGGTTTAGAAAAAAAAACTTAAACGAAAAAAAAATTTCTTTATTTTTTTTCTAAATGTAAAATTATATTCACAAAAAAACGTTTGTACAAAATTTTCTCTTTGATTGATTCCATTGTTATTTTCTCTTTTGTTTGCTTGCTATGGTACGTGATTTTAATTACAAAATCGAAAACATTGTTGTGGATCTTCTACAAACTGAAAACCTTTATGATCTCACCATTTCTGCTAACACAACTGTTGCTCCACCGGCGTATATTTTGGTTATTTCGTCCGACAGTGGTTATTTGTAAATTTTGTATAAACTTCGTCTATCTGGGTTTACCACGAGAAACATGGAAAAATGTAGCTTTAAAAATTTTCTTCATGACTCTTGGAATTGAGCCGAAGACTCTCAAAGAATTTACCAAAGTCAATCCAGCTGGTTATGGTTTATTGTCTCACCAAAATTCTTAAGGTATTTTTATATCGAGGAGGCTAGATATGGTTTAAAGTTTATCTTAACTCTAGTTTAAGAATAGATTTGTAGTTTTTATCCGAAAATCCTTATTTCTCTCTTATCTCTATTTAAAGAATGGATCTGTAGGGTTTTTTTTTTTTTTAATGACTTACGTGATCATCAATACTTTTTCGGTCCAAAGACTAAACATGAGGTCCGGAGAAACCATGTTAGAATTTAAATTTCGGTGGCAAATGCTACTCGAACCCAAGTGGCGGAGATTTTTTTCTCTCATTTACTACTAGACCAAGATGACTTGGTTATAAGTGACTCTGAAATAAGTGATGCAAATATTTTGATTTGGTTGTTATAAATATTTATGTGTTAATTGCAAAAGTTGATATTAAATTTTACATCAATAATATAAATTTTTTTTTTTGGTGATTACATCAATAAGACAATAATATAAATGATGTTAGTATTTGATACTGTTATAACATTTGAAGTAAATTACCGTATTAGTTTTAAATAAGCAATGATAAAATTAATCTAATTAATTTACAGAATAATAATTATTAGATGTATTTTTATAATTTAGGTGATTTTAAAAGTTTTTTAGGCCCAAATACTAATCATGATTAGAGACCCGAGAAAACCATGTTCAAATTCTGTTGCAAATTCTTAATCCTTGTAGTAATTTATAAGTCCAAAATAAAATGAATTTCTAAAATACTTGGGTTTTCCATAATTAACAAAATAATTAGCATTGGGAAGCATTGTTGAATTGCTGCATCGTTTATATCCCCCGGTCGATTATATAATTAAATGGTATTTTTTTTTTCTGGTAAAGAAATAGTATTTTTTCTGATAGTCATCTCGAATTTAAATTTAACTAAAAAGGTAAAAAGACTTTTTGAATAAGTGAAAAATATTAAATTAACCACAACCTAAAAATGGTACAATAATAATTTATCTTTTAAGTAAGAAACAAATCCATCTGAGACTTATTCTCTTGACCAATAATATCAAGAAAAACAGGATCAACGGTAACAAAACTATCCACGTGAACCCTAAAACTATGATCCAACCACATAACCTTAGCCGCTCCTTCAATAGTAAGCTTAGCCTCAAGTTTCATCTCTCTCTTCGCCACGTCAGAAAAGAACTGCCGCGCGTGTTGCGCAAGCTCCATACCATCGAGACGCGCCGGTAACCGGAGAAGCTGACAAGATCTCGCCGGCTGCGAACCAGCCTTGACCTCAGCCGAGCCAAGAACCGTGCCGTCGTAGAGGATTGTCATGGTGGTGGATGAGTAATGGATGGCTGCGATGTTAGGGTTAGTGACGTGTACGGTAAGCATTAGCTCTGCGTCGAGGACAGGGAGGTTTAGTTTCAGTGAGGTTAGGTCTATAGAGATAAGGTGGAATGTTGGATCTTTTGGCTTGGCACTTAGGAGAGAAGCTGCTGCTGTTGCTGATGCTGCTCCGATTAAGGCTGAGCTCCAGCTCCATTTTACCTTTTGGTCCCTTGACCCCATCGCGAAATTACAGTCTATGTCCTTGTGATTTGAGGAGGAGAACTTCGTTTTTTATTTGGCGACCAGAACAAGGGAGTTATCAAGATAGAGAAGAGCTTTAGACAGAAACTTGAAAATACCGAAATAACCTTGGATTTTGTATCTGTTGTAGTAAATGCGAAAGGGTATTTCGGTAATTTCGATCTAGTGGTCACGGACAGGCTTTGTTTTTTTCACCAATTGCAAGTTGTATAACTTGTAAGCTGATAGGTAAAGTATTTATCAATAAAATGGTTTTGGACATTTGTTTAGATTAGAAATTTATAGATGGTATACTTTTTCTTAAGCATGTTAAACTCATATATAGAATCCGATATGGCTAATCCGATTTGTTTATTTGTTCTTTGTTGAGAATTCTCTCTCTCTATAGAGGTATAAAAACTTGTGAAATGTGCATTACATTTGAGGGAAGCGAAGCTTCACTAGTTTTGTTTAGACAAAGAGTGTGAAAAAAGAAAGGTGCATGGAATACGAATTTCACAGAGTAAGCCGCGAAGAGTTCATGGACGAAGTTGGTCGTCTAAAACGTGTAATTAGGAGACTCTAATAGCGACAAGGATATGATGGTAGGAAACAGAATTCTATTAGTTAACTCAGGACACGAGATTTTTTTTTAAAAAAGAATAGCAAATCAGTTGGTTTAATCATTAATAAAGTATGAAGAAGATGGCATTATTGAAATCTGTTGAAATTAGGCACTCATAGGTGATGATTGTAATTCAAAAGCATATACGAAACAAAACCAAAAAAAAACTAAACAAAAAAGGCTATTCCACATAGAACTAAAAGGAATCAAGTACACCTAAGTATGAATGAATCAAGTCCGAGGTAGGAACCATCGAGCATCCTTGATATTCAAGTTATCGAGTCTAGGGAAGCGTTTGAAGGTCTTGGTTGCAACATTGAACACACAAATGTCCAGATCAAAAGGGTCCCGGTTCCCGGAGACGGCAACGGTCATGACGGGTGAAATAGATAGAGTTTGGTTGGATACCAAGAGTTCGGATCACCACCAAGAGAACCTACCTCATGAAGATAAGGGCCTTAGTCATAAGGAACATTCTTGTAGAGGCGTAAGCTATAAGGATATGTAAATACAAATAGTATAGGGATCTATATGTAATTAGTTTCTAGGTTAAGCTTAAGCCTTAGTATATATATGTGTAATCATTCTCATTAATAAAATATAACATTCAGCATTTACATGGTATCAGAGCTTTACGCTCCAAAGACCTAAAACACAAACCTAATTTTTTTTTTTTTCACAGCCGTCGCCTCTCTAAATCGCCATGGCTGCTCTCGCCAACAACGCCAACACTGTCCCGCTTGCTACCACAACTGTTCTTCACATCAACATGTCGAATGTCACAAAGCTTACAAGTTCAAACTACATGATGTGGTCTCTCCAAGTCAAGTCATTACTCGATGGTTATGGTTTCGCCGGTCATCTTGACGGGACGACCACTGCTCCGCCACCTACTGTTGCCGTTGCCGGTGTTGACACTGAAATCCCGGATTTTGTTCGCTGGACACGCCAAGACCGATTGATCTACAGTGCGTTGATTGGTGCCCTTTCTCCGGTCATTCAACCTGCTGTCTCACGTACGGTTACTACTACTCAAATCTGGAAGAAGCTTGTATCGGTCTATGCTAATCCAAGTCGTGGCCACATCAAGATCATCAACAACCAGATCGATGTCTACACCAAAGGCACCAAATCCCTTGACGAGTATATCATGGGACTTACAACAAAGTTTGATCAACTTGCAAATCTTGGTAAGCCACGTGAGTATGAGGATCAAGTTGAATGTATTCTTGCAGGTCTCCCAGAGGAATACAAACAGGTCATCGACCAAATTGAAGGCAAAGATCAGCCTCCGTCTCTTGCTGAAGTCCATGAGCGTCTTCTCAATCATGAAGTGAAGCTGTTGGCTGCGGCGGACAAAATGGCTTTGGCCATCCCTGTTACGGCGAATGTTGCTCAGCAACGTCAACAAAACAACACAATAATCGTGGCAACAACAACAACAAGAAGCAATACAACAACAACTATGGTAACTCCTCCTCCTTCTATCCGCAATCGCAGCAACGCTCTCCGCGTCCCTACCTTGGCAAGTGCCAAATCTGTAACACGCAGGGCCATAGTGCGAGGAGATGTCCTCAATTTCAACCGCAAATGCCAATGGCCCCACCGCAGCTCAGCCCGTTTCGTCCTTGGCAGCCGCGAGCTAATCTCGCTGTTGGTGGCTCCTACTATGATCCGAATCCGTGGCTCCTTGATAGTGGAGCCACTCACCACATGACTTTGGATCTTCACAATCTATCACTTCATGAACCGTACAACGGTGGTGACGATGTCATTGTGGCTAATGGTTCACCGCTGCCCATTACACACACTAGTTCAAAACTCCTTCCCTCTCAAACACGAGCTCTTAATTTAAATCGAGTTTTATGTGTTCCCGATATTCACCGCAACTTGATTTCGGTATACCGTTTATGCAATATTAATGGTGTATCCGTTGAATTCTTCCCCGCTTCGTTTCAGGTGAAGGATCTCAGCACGGGGGTTCCATTAATACACGGCAAAACTAAGAATGAGCTTTATGAGTGGCCAGCGACACCGCAACAGATTGCTGCGTTGACGACTTCAACTGCTCCCAAAGCTTCTCTTCAAGTGTGGCACTCTCGACTAGGCCATCCCTCTTCTTCTCTTTTAAACACTATGCTTTCTAGTTTTAAACTTCCTCTTTCAAGTTTTTCTTCAAAAACATTGTCTTGCTTGGATTGTCATCTTAATAAAAGCCATAAACTTCTTTTTTCTCAAAATTCAATCGTTTCAACACGACCCCTTGAATATCTTTATTCAGATGTGTGGACATCGCCAATTCTTTCTAGTGACAATTTCAAATACTATCTCGTCATTATTGACCATTTTACAAGATATACTTGGCTTTATCTTTTGAAACGCAAGTCTGATGTGAAGATGGTTTTTATAGCTTTTAAAGTTTTGGTTGAGAATAAGCTAGAGAAGAAGATCGGGACGTTATTCTCGGATAATGGAAGAGAGTTCTTAGCTTTACGGGAGTTCCTGTCCACAAGTGGTATCACTCATTTAACGTCGCCGCCTCATACTCCAGAACATAATGGAGTTGCAGAGAGAAAGCATCGACATGTAGTGGAGTCCGGACTCACTCTTCTCTCTCACGCGGCTGTCCCGACAAAGTACTGGCCTTATGCTTTTGCAACAGCTGTCTATTTGATTAATCGACAACTCACATCAGTCCTCTCTCAAGAGTCACCTTTTTACAAGCTTTTTGGAGCACAACCAAACTATAACAAGCTCAAGGTTTTTGGATGCCTTTGCTTTCCATGGTTGAAACCTTATACAAGACACAAGCTTGAAACTCGCTCGCAACAATGCGTCTTTATGGGATACTCATTGTCACAAAGTGCCTACCTTTGTCTTCATGTTCCCACTGGAAGAGTCTATACGTCACGGCATGTACAATTTGTGGAAGATCAGTTCCCGTTTTCAACAGTCCAAGAATCGTCTCAGCTCACGCCTACAACAGACTCAATGGTCTCGTCGCCGGTGGTCACTTCGATAGTCACTTCGCCATCACTAACGCCGATTAATGGAACCCCGGGCTCAGTCCTTCACTCATCGTCGCCATCGTCGTCCTTTTCCTCCTCGCAGCCATTGACGTCACAGGTATCCCCGACAAACTCTCATACATCTTCTTCTTCCTCTTCTCAAGCCTCTGAGCCCACTGCTCCTCATAATGGGCCACAAACCCAGGCCCAGCCAAACCAAATGTCAAGTGAGCCCACTGCTCAAGAACAAAATGAACCTAATCCCACGGTTCAGTCCCGACCTACCTCTGTCACCTCCGCAAACCGCATAACACAACCAACGTCACCATCGAGCTCCCAAAATACACAACCAAATATACCAGAAATCCAACCCGCTCAACCACCGGAAAATGTTCACAAAATGCAAACTAGAGCCAAAAACAACATCTCAAAGCCAAAACAAAAATTTAATCTTCATGTTGCAGGGATTTCTAAGTCCACTGAACCACGGACTGTTATTCAAGCCATGAAGGATGAGCGTTGGCGCAAGTCAATGTCTGAAGAGTATGATGCCCAAATTGCAAATCACTCTTGGGATTTGGTACCACCACAGCCACAACAGAATATAATCGGCTCACGTTAGATTTTTACAACAAAGTACCATCCGGATGGTCGGCTACAACGTTACAAGTCTCGTCTTGTTGCCAAGGGTTGTAATCAACGTTATGGTGTAGATTATGCTGAAACATTCAGTCCTGTTATCAAATCTACGACAATACGGTTGGTCCTTGATATTGTTGTTGCGTCCTCTTGGCCTATCAAGCAGTTAGATGTCAACAACGCGTTTCTACAAGGTGAGCTAAGTGAGGAAGTTTATATGGCGCAGCCGCAGGGATTTGTAGACAAGGATCGCCCACACCATGTTTGTAAGCTAAGGAAGCCAATTTATGGACTAAAGCAAGCTCCCCGAGCTTGGTACATGGCATTAAAGACACATCTCCTACAAACGGGCTTCACCAACTCCTTAGCCGACACATCCTTGTTTATCAAGAGTACCGATAATACGTTCACATATGTTCTAGTTTATGTAGATGACATTCTTGTCACCGGCAACAACAAGCTAGTGATTGCCCCAAGTCCTCCGCTCTTTTGCTGACCGATTCTCCATTAAAGATCCTACTGATCTAACTTATTTTCTTGGAATCGAAGCAACGCGCACAGCAGCTGGCCTCCACTTAATGCAACGTAAGTATATTGTTGATCTTCTCACAAAGAATAACATGCTTGAAGCCAAGCCAGTCTTGACACCATTACCGGTTTCACCGAAGCTCACTCTACGAGTTGGATCTTTTCTCAAAGATTCCGCGCAGTACCGGTCAGTCATTGGCAGCCTCCAATACCTTTCTTTTACAAGACCAGACATCTCGTATGCGGTCAATCGCCTCTCGCAGTTCATGCATCAACCAACAGAGGATCATTGGAATGCCGCAAAACGAGAGTACTCCGTTATCTTGCAGGTACCCTAACTCATGGAATTTTTCTCCGGGCTTCTTCTCCACTTACTTTACATGCATTCTCTGATGCGGACTGGGCTGGAGATTCTGATGACTATGTCTCTACCAATGCGTACATTGTTTATTTGGGGAATAACCCGGTCTCATGGAGTTCTAAGAAACAGAAAGGTGTTGCGAGATCGTCAACGGAAGCGGAGTATAGGTCGGTCGCAAATGCAGCATCTGAGGTCCGTTGGCTCTGTTCCTTGCTTACTGAACTTGGCATTCCAATTCACAAAGCTCCGGTTATATATTGTGACAACATCGGTGCCACATACCTTTGTGCCAACACGGTCTTCCACTCCCGTATGAAACATATTGCTTTGGATTATCACTTTGTTCGGAACCAGATTCAATCCGGCATGTTACGCGTCTCCCATGTGTCGACAAAGGATCAATTAGCGGATGTGCTTACCAAACCATTACCGCGTGCTCAATTCATTACTGCATGTTCCAAGATTGGACTCACAAGAGCTCCTCCATCTTGAGGGGGCGTATAAGGATATGTAAATACAAATAGTATAGGGATCTATATGTAATTAGTTTCTAGGTTAAGCTTAAGCCTTAGTATATATATGTGTAATCATTCTCATTAATAAAATATAACATTCAGCATTTACATAAGCTGTAGTCATTATACAAACTACGGTTTTCAAAATTGTGCTCTTAATCAACAAAACTTCCCCTGCTGTTATAACCGCAATGCTAGAAGGAGAATGGTCTCCGAAAGGAGAAAAAATTGGGGATGGGATTCTCCCAGTGACATCTTGTAAACCTTGTTTTCTAGACGATTCTATCGTGCCCGAAATCCGGTTATTCTGATAAACGTCTTCACTGAAAAATCCGCCATAACAATAGTCAAAAACAAGTTCCAACAAGGATAAATGTCATCACTCATCACTATCTCCAAAACGAAGCCTTCTACGAGAATGCTCACCTCCGTGAAAGTCTCACATCATGCCTTAGCAAAATAACATCGTTGGAATCATAACAAAGAATCCTTTCAAATCTATATGTATGACAGCCGCCTCACTGAGCACATTCTGACTCAAACTAAAAAGATCTTATTGAGCACTCGCACTCTCTTACAAACCAAGTTCCAACACACTCTAGAATTGAAACTCTATCATATTTTATTCTTAATGTAGCCATAATTGTAGCATAGCCTTCACCAAAAGCTTATAAGTTTAGCTACTTACAAATCATATCATCAATTCTATTAACAGTAAATCACAAATTTGTTTTTGATAAAATGTGATGAAGTCTTAAAAAACAGAAAAAATGAAACTAACCACTAGTAATTTACAAAAAATCTTAAAGAAAAACACATAACAAAGGGCAAAGAAAATAAAAATCAAAGCATGTCTTTTTTGTTAATTAATTACAGCTTTGAAGAATTAATGGTCGAGATCCTTATATATCTCTTTGTCAGGATATAAGATCCCTCCCAACCAAGAATCAAACTAGGGGTCAACCTTCTCGCTCCCAACAAAGAGTCTCACAACCAGTAGCCCAATTTTTATTTATTATAGTAAACACATATTATTTCGTACTTATAACATAATCATTTAGGTAATGATTAACAAATCACTAAAAGAATGATGGTCTTATTAGAAATATTAATAATATGAATTACGTTACATGAGAAAAAAAAATCTAATGATTGAAAAAAATGAGATTAAAAAATGCCTATTAATTTGCATGTAATTTTAAGTACGACACGATAGTAGAAACGCATAGGAAATAAAATCCCAAAACAATCTTCGGGAAGACCGAGTAGAATAATGCAACATTCTTTTTTTATATCTTTCAAATTGCCTTGTTTTAGTGACTCTACACAATCAGGAATTTTTCTTGCGTCTGCCACACAAGACATTGGATTTGGCAGCAACCCTTTCTCTGACATTGGAGCCATAGCAAAATCATTATTACCTTTCGTATCTTCAGAAAGTGATAGCATCACAACCATCACTGTTAAGATAGACATACACACTCTTTGTATCCTCTCACCCATTGTTAAATGTTTGTACAATTTGTATTTTGTTTTGTGATGCTACTATGACATTGTTTATAGTATTTATATACCTTGTATGGTTATTAAATTACTTGATAGACGATATATATTGCCTTTTTCATAGATTGTGTACATGCATGTGTTAGTTGTCCTCGAACATTGTACGTTGTTGAGAAAAAGAATACAATGTATTTAATAAAATAAAGAAGAATACAATGTAATGCATCAACTTTTTTTTTTCGGGTCAAAAGTATTGTGTTAACCATTTATGACAAGTTTATATATATTAAAGGAAACAATTTATTCGATTAAGATTTTTGTAAAAAGATTATTTTCTTTTTCCTTCTTAATTCATACTAAAATGTTATCAAGTAATTAAAGAAATACTATTTTTATTTATAATAAATGTTTTAAAAACAATTATGATGTTTTTGATATAAAACTAAAAACTGTATATTATGTATTATTTTCAATCATAAATAAAACATAAAATTGAAATGTTTTTAACAAAATGATATATAAATAAATAAATAAAGAATTCTAGATGAAATAAAATATAAATACTCTAGAAAAAAGTTTTCTAAATTATCTAAATATATAGAGAACTCTTGTTTTTTTTCTTAAGTTTTAAAAGAACATGTATTACTCACTTATGGTGGGTCACTAATTTGTCAAAAAATTTGTGGGAAAATTACAACGATTTAGCAAACTATTGACGGTTACCTATTTGTGTCAAGCGAATGGCGGCGAATTTGTAATTGTCGCTAATCTACCGCAACTTGGTGTTTGCAACACTTTCAGCCGTTGCTATAATCATGTTTTATTATTGGTTCTAGCTTCTAAGTTAGACTGGAAGAGTATTTATGTTCATCTCAGTGCAAGTCAACTGTAGTTAATAGAAAACTAAGTGAAAAATTGTTAGAGGTGCCGCTTCTTTGATATCTTCTTTCAAATAAAAAATACACCTTTTCTAGTCATTTTCATTTATGCATTCTTCTAATTTTTAATGACCATTTTATTTTATTTTTTAAATATTTAAGTCAACAAAATGAAAAAGTGAATTTTTCTGCCAAAAAATTTCCCAATTTCCTGCCAAAACAAGATTCTGACAAAATTTCCCGCCAAAAAAATTCTTGACAAAACATTTTCGGCCAAAAATTAATGATCCCGAAATTTTTGTCGGGAAACGTGACTGTGTATCGACCTAATTATGTATATAGTATGAGAGAATATATTGTATTGCGATGGATAGTTTTCTAATTCTCGGAGATTCAAACATTTTTCTTCTTCTTTATTTGATAACTAAAACGTTTTCATCTTGTAATATCCCTAAGGAAATAGTAACATCAGAAACTTAAAAGAGTGGCGCTCGGAGATGTAGGCTCTACCAACTAAATTTATGTATTTCTTAAGGAATAAGCTATGGTTCAAATTCGGGAAACTACGAATCAAAAAATCTATAATCTTCTTATTTAGTAAAAGAAATTAAAAATGGGCATTAAAGAATCATAATATTAAAAATCAAAAAAAAAAAAAAAAAATTAAAAATCCTTAGACATAGTAAGACACGCTTCAAGTGGACACGTTATGCAGGAAAAGATTCAATTGATTTCGGACAAACTACTTGAGAATGGAGAAACTTCGGATTACCTTTCACAAACTCTAAGATGCCGGTTGATGGTTCGTGGAAACAATCAGATCCTACCATGGGTTTAGATGGTGGTGCTTTTGGGGAGACGAACATATTGTTCTAGCAAAATATTATCGTACTCGCCCTTTTCCACTACACGCGGAAATAGAAGCTTTGTTATGGGCTATGCAATGTATATTCTCAAATAGGATTGACTGCCAGGTGTTCGAAACAGATAGTACAGAGCTAGTGTCGATATTGAAGTCGCCTGAGGAGTGACCCGCTTTCTCCAATCTTCTAGATGAGATTGTTTTGCTTCATGACCTTTTCCTTTTTTTTTCTCTTTCTAGTATTCTCCGCTCTTGTAATGCTAAGGCAAATTGTCTAGCTCGTCATTCTATATCTTTATTTTTAGAAATCTCTTGTGTAAACAATTTTTTTCCAGATTAGATTACCAATCACGGAGTGAATTTTTAATTAATGTGTAGTTGAAAAAAAAAGAATCATAATAATAGAGAGTTTTTGATGATAACGTTGAAAACTCAAAATCTAAAGCTGATCACAAAATGTCATGATAGGAAGAAAAAAAAGTTGATCACAAAATGTCATGATAGAAAAAAAAAATGAAAGTTTAGGAAGAAAAATAAAATTTAAAAAGCTGACTTGCATGTTATTAGAAAAACATGAATCCTTCACTATATAATTCGCAATCAATATCTCTTAATTTTCTATAGCAAATAAATTAATCATCCAACGTTTACAAAATTAAACTATATAAATAGCCAAAAATAAGTTGTCTCACCGGCAATTCCATTTACAAATCAATTCAATTAGACAAGTACTATATGAAACTTTGAATAATTGTATCAATAGTTCAAAATTCCAAAATCAATGTGAAGATAAGGTATCTAATAAACATTCAAAATCATGACGAGAGGTATTATTTGCATAAACATTTCTCTAAGACAATGAAATCAACAAGAACTCTCAACTCGAAGGCGTTGAGGCCTACTTCCTCTAGTTCCGGCATCGTCTCCGGCGTCAGCCATTAACGCAGCTCGAGCAGAAACAATCTGACTAGACGTAAAAGCTGCGTCGAAGGTCGAAAAATCCATCCATCCCATAAGTAATCCTTCTTTCCCCCAACTATCCGGTATAGGAACTTTTCCGGCAACTTCTTCTCTATGTCTCTTTAGCCTTTCACGTCCCGACAACACCGTTGTCTCTGGCAAACATGTTTTCGTGGCTGTCTTGTTTTGTTTCCGGTGAGAAGATCCCGGAGAGATTGGTTCCTTGGATTCTTCAGGCAAATGGGTGTTCTTCATTTTGAACTCTTTTCTGTATTTTTTTGCAATAGAGATTTTTATTGGTTTCAACGTGTGTGTTGTATATATAAAAATGTTGAGATTTAGAGAGAAATAATGAAAAGAAGAAAAATAATATACAAGGTTGAAAACGAAGGAGAATGTGACAGAGATTTGTGGTGGCCGTGTCTTCTTGTAGGATCACATATGGTCGTTGACGTTTCTACGTCTCATGGCATGTTTTTTTTGTTGTGATTTCTTTATTTATTTGATGAGTTAGCTACATTTTAACATAAATTATTATTTATGGACATCACATAGATGATAAAAATAACAGGTTATTTAAACATATAGGATTCGATTGGTAACATAGTTAAATATAACGGTTCAGAATTTTTTTAGTGGTTGTTGAGAAAACATTTTAACAGAAAACGGTTAAACATAGTAAGATAAAAAGTGGTTAAGTTAAACCAAGCGGCTAAATTATTGGTAATTGATAATAAACGGTTGAATACTAAAAAAAGTTGTTATATAAAATAAATTAAAATATGAATAATATTCAAGAAAAAGATATTTCTATTTTTAAAAATTCCTTTAGATGATAGTATATGAGAATATTAATATTTTAAATTTTTAAAACTTAAAAAATACAAGAAAAACTCTAACTGTTTCGTTTACAACAAAACAACTTAATCTTTACGTGGCTGGCAACCATTTCCTCCAACCACTATTTCAAACCGCTTCTTCTAATCGCTATTGATTGGTATCTTTAAAATGGTTCGTTTGCAAAAGAAACTGTTAAAGGTTACTAATCAAACTCAAATCAATATGTTGTAGCATTTTAGTTATACATTCATTATTTTTGGCCCCTTCCCCTCTAAAAGAAAAAGGTTGTGCATTCATTATATTTTACTTACTTTATTGACATAGGAAATATATATTTAATTTATATCAAAAAGAAAAGATATATATTTAATTGATATGTGTGGTTTTGCTACATCCTAGATATTTTTTTGGGTCTCTCTTCTCAGATCTTTCGTTATTTCCACTTTGGGAAGAAAACTAGGTAGCAAGAAGAATCAATTTTGTCTCTCCTTTACGTCACAACTCACACGCCATGAAAGGCACATCTTTATTTTTTCCTCACCAGTCAAAGTGATTAATTATGAAGATTCAGAACATAAACATTCGTCACACATTTATCAAAAAATAAAAAATAAAAAAATCATCATGCATGAAGAGAACCTTTCATATTTGATAGTTTATCCGCTATTTAATTCTAAAACCGATCAAAGTGAAACATCAATTCATTTTTCTGATCAATGTTAAGAGCGAATGTCATTTTCGGAAAAATAAAATCAAATAATGAATAAACCCAACAACAAAGCAATATTTTGACTAACGTTAACTTGTTTGTTTACTTAATCAATGAGGTTTTCTCAAAAGCTTGATTGAATTTTATAACCTAATTCATATTTTAAAAACTAATAGAGACCGAAAATTATATAATTCATTTGAATGACTATAAAATGTTTAATCTCTTTTTGATTCGGTGACATGATTGTCAATCCAACCGTAACGAATTCTTAAAACAATTGTCCATGTAAACTTTTTTTTTTTTTTTTTGAATTTAATGTTAAATTATATTCAAAAGAAAAAATAAACGTTTTTACAACGAAGTGCGGCGTGAGTTTGAACGTGAAAAAATTAACTGATAAGAATTCTATGAGAATTTGAACGTGTTAGCTCCGAGTAGCTAGCCACATTTGGTACGCCTCGTCGTATCTTCTGTCTCCCATACGTCGAAGAGTTGTGATCCGGTTTCTGACTTGTTTATCTATCCACTTTGTGATGAGTGGTTCCGAGTGTTGATCCTCGCCGTGCCTACGACCATTTCGCTCCCGCCATATCATGTAAACAGTAGTTTGAAGAGCGTATCGAATTAGGAAGCTCTCCACTCTGCCTCGTTGATTATTTGAAACATGATCGATGAGTTGTGACCAGCCTGTTGATATGTCTATATTTTACTTGTTTTGAGCATCCATTTAGCATCACTTTATCATCATTTCGTCATTGTTTCATACCATTCTTCATCATTTGTCATCACTTTGCATGATTAGGATAGTTTTGCATGCATGTTGCATATTTGAGTTGTTTTCAGGTGATTTGGAGCTGTTGGTGAGCAAATTGGAAGAAGTGGACCAGAACCCATCAGTATGCTCGACCACGAGGTCGAGCACCATCATCATGACCTTCCAAATGCACTCGACCACGACCAAGTCGAGCACCAAGTCGATCACCAAGTCGAGCACCAAGTCGAGTACCCTCTCCTTCACCAACTCGACCTACCACTCGACCTCGTGGTCGAGTACCAGCTCCTTCACCAAGTAGACCACGACTCCAGATCACGACTCGAGCACGCAGTCGAGTATCCTCCACTAACTTACTCGACCAAGCACTCGACTGCACGCTTCAGAGGCTTCTCAGATCCCAACTCAACCAGACACTGAGCATAAGGAAGAGAAGAAGATGAAGCGGGACTCGAGTGCATACTCGACCTAGTCACTCGATCGCATCACGACCAGATCAAGAAACCGCAAAGGAGCCAGCTTTGCTCGACCTCTTCACTCGATTGCACGAAGCCGAATGTCTCCGTAAACCGCCTTAATACTTTGTCGTCTTGTGATTTAGGGTTTCCTAGTATTTGCTATAAATAGGTTGTTTCTCATAATTTTGAGACTAAGTTTTATTCTGCAGAACAATTAGTGCTTTCTTCATATTTGTAATCCATATTTCTCTTAATCTATTGAGTATTTGCTTTTGATTTCTTCTACAAAGTTGTTCATCTTGTTGAGATCTTGCTAATATGAAGTTTTTATGTATATCTGGGTTTGTGTTCTTGGTTATGAATTTTGAGTAGTGATTAGGGTTCTTGAGGATGTGTTAGAGTAGTTTAGAATCCTTGATATGCTAGGTGGTTGAGTTTGATTGGTACATCCCTTCTGGATTAGTTGTTCTTAATGCTGATTGCTTTCTGATCAACTGGAATCTGAGCCCAGACATTTCCGCACCCAAAAGGTGTTCGATGAAATGTCTGAACCACTAATTCCAGAGATTCGTGGCTCTGTACCAAGGTATTGGTTACAGGGAGCGTTTTGGCTTTAACTTGTTGATTCGTAATGCCTGTTAGGTTAGCTCTCGTCAATGGTGATTGAGTCTGGGACTAGCTTTGCTTGAGGATCTCTGTTGCGGTAGCACTTTGATTTGGCTATTTAACTTGTTGTCTAGGGATAGTTTGTTGAGCATGTTAACCACCTGTTAGATTAAGGAGACTTCACTACTCGATTACCCCATCCTCGGGAATTTCTCTTCCAATTGATTTCTTTGTTTACATCGCTTTTGATTGCTTGATCTTGTCACTTGGTTCTTAATTTTCGTTTTTGGCTTAATTCACTTGAAGTACTCGACCACACACAGTGGTTTGGAAACGAACTGTGTGGTAGAGTAGTTTTATTGCAGTTTCTGCTGTTACTCGACCTGATACTCGACCACGCCCAGTGCTTGGCATCAGGCTGTGTTGGTCGAGTATATTAGCTATTTCTGTTATCAATTTCTGTTTTTGCATGATCACTTAGGATTGTTAACAACATCAAAACCTGTTATTGCTTGGCTTGACTCTGTAAAAATCTGATTGCATCTTGATTGCTAGCATCACACCCATTTGGATTGACACCTTAAATACTACAATGACATGATAATGATTTAAGGATAATTGATCGTAGTTAAAATCCTACTATCAATTTGGCGCCGTTGCCATTTGGGTGTTTGTTTGTTACATTTGAGATTTCAGACTTGCTTAGATCAAGTTCTATTTCAATTTTCACTTCGGTTATTAACTTTTTGTTTTTCTTGTTGTTTTCTTGATCCAGGTACAACCCTGCTATATGCAAACTCGATCAAAAGGTAACCAGAACCTCCTTTTCAACGATAACATTGACCGTATTGACAGAGAACTAAGAGAAAGGAGAGACACTACAGACCTTGAACACAACCATCCTTTCAGAATGGCTGATGAACAAGATGTCAACAATCTGCCTGCAAACATTGGTGCTGGAGATGCACCAAGAAACCACCATCAGAGGCAAGGAATTGTGCCTCCTGCTGTCCAAAACAACAACTTCGAGATTAAAAGTGGTCTCATCTCGATGATTCAAGGAAACAAGTTCCATGGTCTGCCTCTCGAAGATCCCTTAGACCACTTGGATAACTTCGACAGGCTCTGCAGCCTAACCAAGATAAACGGTGTTAGTGAGGATAGTTTCAAGTTGCGCCTGTTTCCCTTCTCACTGGGAGACAAAGCACACCAATGGGAAAAGACGTTACCTGCTGGCTCCATCACATCTTGGGACGATTGCAAGAAGGCCTTCTTAACAAAGTTCTTCTCAAATTCAAGAACTGCAAGGCTTAGGAATGAAATCTCTAGTTTTACCCAAAAGCAGTCTGAATCCATTTGTGAAGCCTGGGAGAGATTCAAAGGCTACACTATACAGTGTCCACACCATGGTTTCAAGAAGGCTTCTCTACTAAGCACACTCTACAGGGGAGTTTTGCCCAAAATCAGAATGTTGCTGGACACTGCTTCTAATGGGAATTTCTTGAATAAAGATGTTGACGACGGCTGGAAATTAATTGAGAACTTAGCTCAATCCGATGGTAATTATAACGAGGATTTTGATCGCTCCAACAGAGGTATTGGAGAATCGGATGCAAAGCATAGTAAAGAGATGAAAGCTCTTAATGAGAAACTGGATAGGCTTATCCTTGGCCAGCAGAAGAATGTGCACTTTCTACTTGATGACGAGCAGTATCAAGTCCAAGATGGGGAGGGGAACCAGTTAGAAGAGGTCAGCTACATCAACAATCAAGGCGGCTACAAAGGGTATAACAACTTCAAGACTAACAACCCCAACCTTTCTTACCACAGCACCAACGTTGCTAATCCACAGGATCAAGTGTATCCTCCACAACAACAGCAGGGTCAGAATAAACCTTTTGTTCCCTACAACCAAAGTTTCGCTCCCAAGCAACAATTTCAGGGGAACTACCAGCAGCAACCACCACCTGGGTTTGCACCTCAGCAACACCAAGGTCATGCTGCCCCTGATTCTGACATGAAGCAAATGCTATAACAACTTCTCCAAGGACAAGCATCTGGCTCCATTGAGATTGCTAAGAAGATTTCTGAATTACACAATAAGCTGGACTGTAGCTACAATGACTTGAATGTCAAAGTGGAGGCATTGAATTCTAAAGTCCGATACTTGGAAGGACAATCTGCATCAACATCTGCTCCAAAACCTACTGGCCAACTTCCAGGCAAAGCGATTCAGAATCCAAAAGACTATGCTCAGGCTCATGCTATCACCCTGCGCAGTGGTAAAGAACTTCCAACCAGAGAGGGACCTAAGCCAGCCACTGAGGACAGTGCAGACCAAGGTGGGGAGGATTTCAATCTCAATGAAGATCAAGCTGACAAGCCAACAGAAGTACTCGACCCTCCACTCGACCATGTTACTCGATCACCAATTCCAGTAATATCACCTGCTGTTCTAAAACCAATTGCTGCTAAGAACAAGGAGAAGGTTTTTGTTCCTCCTCCTTACAAACCCCCACTTCCATTCCCTGGACGACACAAGAAAGCATTGGCAGAAAAGTATAGAGCTATGTTTGCCAAGAACATCAAAGAAGTTGAATTAAGAATACCTCTTGTTGATGCTCTCGCGCTTATTCCGGATTCCCACAAGTTTCTGAAAGACCTGATCATGGAAAGAATTCAAGAAGTGCAAGGAATGGTAGTATTGAGTCATGAATGCAGTGCTATTATACAAAAGAAGATCATTCCAAAGAAGCTTGGTGATCCTGGCTCATTCACTCTACCGTGTTCATTAGGTCCTTTATCATTCAACAGATGCCTCTGCGATCTAGGCGCATCAGTGAGCCTCATGCCTCTCTCAGTTGCGAAAAGACTTGGTTTCAGCAAGTACAAAGCTTGCAATATCTCTCTGATCCTAGCAGACAAATCCATCAGAATACCTCATGGCCTGCTTGAAGACTTACCAATCAAGATCGGAGTCGTAGAGATACCTACTGATTTTGTAGTGCTTGAAATGGATGAAGAACCAAAGGACCCTCTGATTCTGGGAAGACCTTTCTTGGCGACTGCTGGAGCTATCATTGATGTCAAGAAGGGGAAGATCGATCTGAACCTTGGTAAAGACCTTAAAATGACCTTTGATATAAAGGATGCAATGAAGAAGCCAACTATAGAAGGGCAACTCTTTTGGATTGAAGAAATGGATCAGTTAGCTGATGAGTTACTAGAGGAACTAGCAGAAGAAGATCACCTTAAGAGTGCTTTGACCAAGAATGGTGAAGAAGGGTTTCTGCATTTAGAAACTTTGGGTTACCAGAAGCTGTTGGACTCACACAAAGCAGTAGAAGAGTCAGAATCCTTTGAGGAATTGAATGGGTCAGCAACAGAGGTAATGGCAGTGAATGACGAGGACTCAACTCAGGCTCAACCTGCTCACTCGAGGACTTACTCGACTGAACACTCGACCACTACAGTTGACATCCCTGCGGAGCTGATCATTCCAACATCAGACGACTGGTCTGAACTCAAGGCACCAAAAATTGAACTTAAGTCGCTTCCCAAAGGACTCAGGTATGCATTTCTAGGTAACAACTCTACATATCCTGTCATTGTGAATGATGCATTAACTGATGAACAAGTGCATCTTCTGTTAACTGAACTGAAAAAGTATAGAAGAGCCATTGGTTATTCACTTGATGATATAAAGGGCATTTCACCTAGTTTATGCACACATCGCATTCATCTTGAAAATGAATCTTATTCGAGCATTGAACCCCAAAGAAGTTTGAATCCTAATTTAAAAGAAGTTGTAAAGAAGGAGATACTTAAACTATTGGAAGCAGGTGTAATTTACCCTATTTCCGATAGCACTTGGGTATCTCCAGTTCATTGTGTTCCAAAGAAAGGAGGTATGACTGTTGTAAAAAATGATAAAGATGAGCTCATACCCACTAGAACTATAACTGGACATAGAATGTGCATTGACTATAGGAAGTTGAATTCTGCATCTAGGAAAGATCATTTTCCACTTCCATTCATTGATCAAATGCTAGAAAGGTTAGCTAATCACCCATACTACTGCTTTCTTGATGGTTATAGTGGTTTCTTTCAAATACCAATTCACCCTAATGATCAAGAGAAAACTACATTCACATGTCCATATGGAACCTTTGCATATAAAAGAATGCATTTTGGTCTCTATAATGCACCAGCTACATTTCAGCGGTGCATGACTTCTATCTTCTCGGATTTAATTGAGGAGATGGTTGAGGTATTCATGGATGACTTTTCCGTGTATGGCTCCTCGTTCTCCTCTTGTTTGTCAAACTTGTGCAGGGTACTTTCTAGGTGCGAAGAGACAAACTTAGTACTCAACTGGGAAAAATGCCATTTCATGGTCAAAGAAGGCATTGTATTGGGGCACAAGATTTCAGAGAAGGGTATAGAAGTTGACAGAGCAAAGATTGAGGTTATGGTGCAGTTGCAACCACCAAGGAGTGTCAAAGATGTGAGAAGTTTTCTGGGACATGCTGGGTTTTATAGAAGGTTTATCAAGGATTTCTCCAAGCTGGCAAGACCAATGACAAGGCTGCTGTGTAAGGAAACAGAGTTTGATTTTGATGAGGAATGCCTGAAAGCTTTTCAACTCATCAAGGAAGCTCTGATTTCAGCTCCAATAGTCCAAGCTCCAAACTGGGACTATCCATTCGAAATCATGTGTGACGCCTCAGATTACGCTGTAGGAGCAGTCTTGGGACAAAAGATTGACAAGAAGCTCCATGTCATCTATTACGCAAGTAGAACAATGGATGATGCTCAGGTGAAGTATGCCACGACAGAGAAGGAGTTATTGGCAGTTGTTTTTGCGTTTGAAAAGTTCAGAAGCTACTTGGTGGGTTCTAAAGTCATAGTCTACACAGATCATGCAGCCTTGAGACACATTTATGCAAAGAAGGACACTAAGCCAAGACTATTGAGATGGATACTACTTCTGCAAGAGTTTGACATGGAAATAGTAGACAAGAAGGGTATAGAGAACGGTGTAGCTGATCACTTATCAAGGATGAGGATCGATGATGAAGTCCCTATTGATGATTCGATGCCAGAGGAGCAACTCATGGTTACAGATGTCTTTGGAAAGAATTACAGTGGGAATGAGTTTCACCAACTGAATGCTGTTGAAGGAAAATCTCCATGGTATGCTGATCATGTCAATTACTTGGCCTGCGGAGTAGAGCCTCCCAACCTGACCAGTTATGAAAAGAAGAAGTTTTTCAGAGATATCAACCACTACTACTGGGATGAGCCATATCTTTACACTCTCTGTGAAGACAAAATTTACAGAAGATGTATCTTAGAGGAGGAAGTGGAAGACATCTTGCTTCACTGCCATGGTTCAACATATGGTGGTCACTTTGCGACTTTTAAGACAGTATCTAAGGTACTGCAAGCAGGCTTCTGGTGGCCAACCATGTTCAAAGACGCCCAGCAGTTCATATCAAGATGTGACTCATGCCAAAGGAAGGGAAACATCAGCAGAAGAAATGAAATGCCACAAAATCCTATACTAGAGGTAGAAATCTTTGACGTCTGGGGAATCGACTTTATGGGGCCGTTCCCTTCTTCCTATGGGAACAAATACATCTTGGTAGCAGTAGACTACGTGTCCAAGTGGGTTGAGGCCATTGCAAGTCCGACAAATGACTCAAGGGTGGTTCTGAAGATGTTTAAAACCATAATTTTCCCTAGATTTGGTATACCAAGGGTCGTCATCAGTGATGGAGGTACACACTTCATCAACAAAGTCTTTGAGAACTTATTGAAGAAACACGGAGTGAAGCATAAGGTAGCCACTCCTTATCATCCACAGACAAGTGGTCAGGTTGAGATCTCCAACAGGAAGATAAAAGCAATTCTGGAGAAGACTGTTGGGACTACAAGGAAAGACTGGTCTGCAAAGCTAGATGATGCACTATGGGCTTACAGGACAGCATTCAAAACCCCTATTGGTACAACTCCCTTCAACCTTCTCTATGGAAAATCCTGTCACTTACCTGTTGAGCTCGAGTACAAGGCTATGTGGGCAGTGAAACTCCTGAACTTTGACATCAAAACCGCTGAGGAGAAGCGGTTGATCCAACTGAATGATCTCAATGAGATTCGCTTAGAAGCTTATGAGAGCTCTAAAATCTACAAAGAAAGGACTAAGCTTTTCCATGATAAGAAGATCATCACCAAGGACTTCCGAGTTGGTGATCAGGTGCTGCTATTCAATTCTCGCCTGAAACTCTTTCCAGGAAAGCTCAAGTCTAGATGGTCTGGTCCCTTCTGTGTTACTGAAGTTCGCCCTTATGGAGCAGTCACTCTAGCTGGTAAGAGTGGAGATTTCACAGTGAATGGCCAAAGACTCAAGAAATACTTAGCAGATCAAATCCTTCCAGAGGTGACCTCAGTTCATCTCCAGGAACCTCTTGATACTTAAGGGAGTAAGGAAGTCAAGCTAATGACTTAAAACAAGCTCACTTGGGAGGAAGTCCCATGTCTATCCATGTACATATTTTTACTTTCCTTGTTATTTTTAATGCATTTTGGTAGTGCTTTCAGGAAATAAGTGTCATGAGCTGAGTGAAGTGGATTCTGGCTCTGAGAGTTCAACACAATACTCAACCACAAGGGCAAAGAGCAAGTGGAGCTGTGTAATCGAGTATCAAAGTTGTCTTCGTCTCAAGAATTTTGAAGTTTCGACTTACCACTCTATCACGCGAAGCCACTTGGTAATGAGGAGATGTGGTCGAGTATATGTGATGATTTTGGCCCAAAATTTTTAAAAGTCATCACTATACTCGACCAACAGAGATCACAGAGACTTGCAGAAGAATGATTGAGTTTACAGAAGATTGCGGGTTGTTCTGAGACTTTCCCAGTCAACAGAAAAAATGATTCAAGGTAAAGAGATAGAGCATGGCCCACCGCCTTTACTTTTTGTCTCCCCACGCGCTTTTGAAGATGAAGTGAATCACCAATTCGTTCTCCACCACTCCTTTCGAAATCGCCCCTACCTTATCCTATCACAACCTCTAATCTCTCTATCATCCTTTCATTCTCGCAAACACCAACATCCTTCTTCTCTCTCACTTCATCTTTCCATCGCCACCGCACCTTCCAAGCATCAAACCGGAGAACTCGATTTCACCGGAGGAGAAGACCAAGGCTTTCGAAACTCGATCAACATTTCAGTCTCCTCTTTAAGTCGCCACCTCTTTAACCGGAGTCGACCTCAAGCTCAGGTACTCGACCACCGTCTAAGTTCAAGGTACTCGACCGTGTTTCAAAGAAAAGCTAGTTCACGCCCAACCAGAAGTGCTCGACATCTGTACTCGATCGCACCTTCTATTCACCACCGTTTTGCATTTCTTTGAAGTCACCATCTCACCACTCGACTACCTTCTCTTAACTGGCGATTCCCGCTATTCGACCTCATCACCAGAGATTGCTCAAGTACTCGACCTCCATCTTGAACCATACTCGACCGCTCCTCACCCTTGCTATCGCGTTCTTCACCAACGATTCGCAATTCTCAACCAGACAAGCCACAGTACTCGACTGGATACTCGATTTTACAGGAGAAAACGGTTTATCTTTCAAACCAGTTTCGCTTTGTATAATCTCTTAACACTAACCTGTTAACTTTTGAGCTTTGAGTTTTGAAAATTCTCAGGAATCAACATGAGCAATTACACTGGAGGTCCTTTAGCAGATTCTGATTACAATGTTGATGATTCAGAATCATGGTCTTCAAGACCAGCAAGAGAACAGGAGGAATATGAAACCTTCCGAAGGAGAGCTGCGATAACTCGTGGGAGGAGAGAAATGACAGCAGGGTATGAGCTAATAGATGAGGATTTAGATGACTTGGAAGATGAGGATGTCCCTGAACCTTCTCCCAGACCTACAAAGCTCCTGAACAAACCTGATGAGCTTCCAGTTGAAGAGTACATCAGACTCTTCTACTTGAATGAATTATGTGGAACAAGGTATCCATGTCCTAAGACATTGGAGAAGCTGGGGTTGCTGGAAGATGTCGAGCACCTCTTCCAGAGTTGTCACCTGGACACTCTGATGAGCTACCCCTATGTTGCTTATGAGGATGAAACGATACAGTTGCTTTCGAGTCTACAAGTGGAAATCTACCAAGGAATGACTACAGACGAGTTGCGAAGCGACGGGTTGGGCTTCATCACATTCACAGTGCATGGGCAGGACTACATGCTGACAATCCAATGGTTGGAAGAACTGTTTGCATTCCCCAGTGGAACGGGAACCAAACAGAGGTTTGATAGAAGCGAGCTGACGAATCTATGGCTCACCATTGGCAGCACCTCAGCGCTTAACTCTTCGAGATCAAAGAGTAATCAAATACGCAGCCCGGTCGTCAGGTACTTCCAACGCTCAGTAGCTCATGTTCTTTACTCCAGAGAAGCTACAGGGACGGTCACCAACACTGACATGGAGATGATCTCCATGGCTCTCAAAGGCACTCTCCATCGGGCCAATAGCAATCAGATTCTGCAAGGCGATACCAATGACACACCTCTTGTTATTCTCTTGTTGCTCCACCTGTGTGGTTACAAGAAATGGGCTGTCTCCAATAATAACAAGAGAGCACGAGGTTCTCTCTGCATAGGAGGTGTGGTGACACCAATTCTGATTGCATGTGGAGTCCCCATCGTCTCCAAGGGACATGAATGGAAGTGGATGGATATTGAACACCTACATCACATTGAATTCCTGGAGCGTGCGATGGTTGGCGACATGTATAGATATCGCTTTGAGCACCCCACAACCAAGAGAGCCAACATCCTTCTTCCCCGCCCTGAGCTTACACGCATCATAGAGGGATATAACATCAACTTTGAACCTTCAGTTGACGACCTGTACGTCGAGATAGCTCAGCCAACGCACGAGGCTGTTCCTGCAGAAGAAGAAGCTGCAGATGATGAGATTGATGAGATGGAAATAGATTGGGAAGAGCCATATGATACAAGTATGTATCATTTCAGTGAACACGTGGCTCCAGCAAGAGAGAGTAAGAGCTTGAGTGAAGCTCACAAAAACCAGAGCCTATTGCAGAAGTGGTGCAAGAAGCAGGACAAGTACATCAACAAGCTCATAAAGGGTATGAAGTCTCTGAAGGCCATGGTTAGCTGCTCGTCTTCCAGCACAGCAGTACCACAAGGACAGCCTCCTCAAGACATGCCTTCGAGGAGATATGATGAGCCTGAGCCTAGTGCGCATGAAATCTCTCCAGTCCCTGCAAGGCGCTCATCACACGAGCCTCGAGAACACAAGAGGAGAAAGAAGGCTGTACTTGCCCGTTCCAACAGCACAACGCTGCTAATGCGCTCCAGGAGCACACTCGACCGCGGTGCTGGCCGCAGAAGGAGAAGGGACGTCGAGCACCAACAGGAAGGAGAAGCTGAAACGCAACAAGGATGATCACCTGCAATCTTACTTCAACTAAGGTAAGCACTACCATTCACCATTGTCAAATACCATTTTTTTTTATTTTTTTTCTGTGTTGTTTTTGTCCTGAGTACTCTCTTCCAAATTTGGTCACACAGCGGACTGTGTGATTTAAGTTTGGGGGAGGGCTCAGGAAGTATCTGATGTGTTTGCTTTGTTCTTGTTTTCAAATTTTTCTTGCAATGTACATATTGTCTGCATTCATCTATGTTATTGAAAAAACCCTAAAAATTTGAAAAATTTCTGAAAATGATTTCACAAAAATAGAGTGTTCATGTAGTTGCATTTTCATTTTAAGATTGAGTCTAGAAGGTTTCATATAGGATTGTTGCATTTGCATAGGGGATGATGATGAGATAACCTTGTAAGCTTGCTCATTTACTGAATGAATTCAATGCCCTCGTTGTTAGTTGTTTAATGCTTGTGATAGAACTTGAAGTAAAACAGCACCATATTTGGAATTCACAACTTGACTCTCTTGTTTTAATTGAAGCATGCTTGATGTGATTCTTTTCCCTATCTATTAAAACCTGAACTTGACTTATAATTATCATGTCTTTGCATTGTTGTTGAACTTGTGGCTACCAATACACATACTTGGATTTTCTTTCACCTTCTACCACTCTTGCTAATCCAAGTAGCTGATTCCCATCATTGGAACAGTTTCCCCCACCCTGAACCTAACCTTTCTTTCAAGCCCTGAATAAATTTGTGTGTGTGTGAGGCCTATTTCCGGATTGAGCTTGGTAGAAAGTGTTAGGTATGAACCGACAAGAATAGTATCCCATGTAGTTCTAGTCCACGCTTTTTGGGCTAGATAGGACTAGGTGGGAGTTTTACTTTGGGTTTTGGAATGTGTTTGGAAAGAAAATGAGAAAGAAAGACAAGTGTTATTGTTCTTAGGAGATGGAAGTGAAACAGAAAAGAATATCTTGTTAGTCTAGTAAAGGATTTGGGAAGTTTGAAAATAAAAGAAGTTAGGCTCTGTGCAAAGTAAAAAGAAAGGCAAAAGCCTAGAGTTGTCTTAAGTCATGAGATGAGAAGAAGAGCCTTAGTTGTTAAAGAAAGTCCCAATCCACTAGAAAGTCTAAAAGAAAACCTCTCCTTAGAACAAAACCAAAAAGAAAGAATGGGTTGATCCAAGAGATTATCGAAGCATGCCTTGAGTACAAAGGGTAGAATTAGGATCATTTCTGGGGTTTAGAGATAGGACCATCTATGGAGTTTGATATGATTATGGTTATTTGGGTAGATGGGGTCTGTTCTTGTATGCGTAGGTTGGTTCTAACCTTTAGCATTCTACTAAAGCTCTGTCCATTCATGAGAGTTCCCTGTTACTGTGAAAAAGTCTGAAACCATTTACAGAGGAACCATCTTTGTTTCTCAGCCTTGTCCTTTAAACCAAACGAGTTCTTCAACAATGTTTTGCTTGATTCATGGTTTGAGCTTAATCAATGTTAAAGGGAATTGATGATCTGAAGGTGTGTGTAGATTGGAACAAATGTTAGGTTGTCTTGTGATGAATATGGCTAAAGTTTTTAAGTAGAGTTTGGTCTCTAAGCATTCCACAATTACTAACTTGGACATTGAGTTCATTTGCTTTGTCTGCATGCTTTGGTTCTGAGTCCCCGCTTTCAAACCTCTCCTCCAGCTTGTTCTTAATTGTTTGCTTGAGGGCAAGCAAAGACTAAGTTTGGGGGAGTTGATATGTCTATATTTTACTTGTTTTGAGCATCCATTTAGCATCACTTTATCATCATTTCGTCATTGTTTCATACCATTCTTCATCATTTGTCATCACTTTGCATGATTAGGATAGTTTTGCATGCATGTTGCATATTTAAGTTGTTTTCAGGTGATTTGGAGCTGTTGGTGAGCAAATTGGAAGAAGTGGACCAGAACCCATCAGTATGCTCGACCACGAGGTCGAGCACCATCATCATGACCTTCCAAATGCACTCGACCACGACCAAGTCGAGCACCAAGTCGATCACCAAGTCGAGCACCAAGTCGAGTACCCTCTCCTTCACCAACTCAACCTACCACTCGACCTCGTGGTCGAGTACCAGCTCCTTCACCAAGTAGACCACGACTCCAGATCACGACTCGAGCACGCAGTCGAGTATCCTCCACTAACTTACTCGACCAAGCACTCGACTGCACGCTTCAGAGGCTTCTCAGATCCCAACTCAACCAGACACTGAGCATAAGGAAGAGAAGAAGATGAAGCGGGACTCGAGTGCATACTCGACCTAGTCACTCGATCGCATCACGACCAGATCAAGAAACCGCAAAGGAGTCAGCTTTGCTCGACCTCTTCACTCGATTGCACGAAGCCGAATGTCTCCGTAAACCGCCTTAATACTTTGTCGTCTTGTGATTTAGGGTTTCCTAGTATTTGCTATAAATAGGTTGTTTCTCATAATTTTGAGACTAAGTTTTATTCTGCAGAACAATTAGTGCTTTCTTCATATTTGTAATCCAGATTTCTCTTAATCTATTGAGTATTTGCTTTTGATTTCTTCTACAAAGTTGTTCATCTTGTTGAGATCTTGCTAATATGAAGTTTTTATGTATATCTGGGTTTGTGTTCTTGGTTATGAATTTTGAGTAGTGATTAGGGTTCTTGAGGATGAGTTAGAGTAGTTTAGAATCCTTGATCTGCTAGGTGGTTGAGTTTGATTGGTACATCCCTTCTGGATTAGTTGTTCTTAATGCTGATTGCTTTCTGATCAACTGGAATCTGAGCCCAGACATTTCCGCACCCAAAAGGTGTTCGATGAAATGTCTGAACCACTAATTCCAGAGATTCGTGGCTCTGTACCAAGGTATTGGTTACAGGGAGCGTTTTGGCTTTAACTTGTTGATTCGTAATGCCTGTTAGGTTAGCTCTCGTCAATGGTGATTGAGTCTGGGACTAGCTTTGCTTGAGGATCTCTGTTGCGGTAGCACTTTGATTTGGCTATTGAACTTGTTGTCTAGGGATAGTTTGTTGAGCATGTTAACCACCTGTTAGATTAAGGAGACTTCACTACTCGATTACCCCATCCTCGGGAATTTCTCTTCCAATTGATTTCTTTGTTTACATCGCTTTTGATTGCTTGATCTTGTCACTTGGTTCTTAATTTTCGTTTTTGGCTTAATTCACTTGAAGTACTCGACCACACACAGTGGTTTGGAAACGAACTGTGTGGTAGAGTAGTTTTATTGCAGTTTCTGCTGTTACTCGACCTGATACTCGACCACGCCCAGTGCTTGGCATCAGGCTGTGTTGGTCGAGTATATTAGCTATTTCTGTTATCAATTTCTGTTTTTGCATGATCACTTAGGATTGTTAACAACATCAAAACCTGTTATTGCTTGGCTTGACTCTGTAAAATCTGATTGCATCTTGATTGCTAGCATCACACCCATTTGGATTGACACCTTAAATACTACAATGACATGATAGTGATTTAAGGATAATTGATCGTAGTTAAAATCCTACTATCACCTGTAGTGAAACGTGCTTGGAGAATCCCCTTAGCAGTAGTCTTCCAAATTCCTGAGGTAAAAGAGCAAGCGAAAAAGAGATGATCTCTAGTTTCCACACAGTTTTGACAGAAGACACAAATACCTGTTGCTCCACCGTTCCATCGGATCATGCGATCTCCTGTAGAAAGACGGTCATGTAAACTTATTATATTGATTATAAAAAGAAATGTAGACATAATCCATTATCAAACCAACCATTTTTTTTTTTGTTAACTCTAATTTAATTTGAAGAAAAATCATATTTATTTTCCTTTTATTCTCTGTGTTGATTGGCCCCATGTAAATTTAAAGCATCAAAATCAAAAGGTTGTGTCAACTTCAATTCATTTGTAAGCCACAAAACAAGATATATTGCAACTTGCTAAAGCGTCTGTCCACTCATGTTGTGATCATACTCATAATTTCTTTTTGTCTACTGAAAGCAAATTTAAGAAAACTGACCATTTTTCATAAAAAAAGGAGACACAAAGTTCCCGACGATAATTTTTCTTATAATGAACTATATATCTGTATATCTTTTAGAATAGTTTTTTTTTTCCTTTTTTGCAAAAATAAAAGTTCCAAGTAACTCTTTTTGGTAAGTTTAACATTGTATGTTTTAACCAATTCCAAAGCAAAGTCGTTCTAAAAACAAATTTAAAACCCAACAAAGTACAAAATAAAAAAATTAGTTATGGTGATAGTGGACTTATCTGCAGGGGCGGAGCCAATTAAGAGAGAGGGGGGTCAGTTGACCCCCATAACATTTCAAAGTTTTAAAATTATAAGGTAAATTATCTATGATTTTAGATATTTTGGTACAAAATTTCCTAGTTGACCCCTATGTCATGCCATAATTTTATGTCTTTGACCCCATTCATATTTATTTTTTCATTCAACATTAATTTTCTTTCTATGTTTGTTTTGTTTTTTTCTAAAAAATGATTACAATTCTCTAATAGTTTTTTTACATATTGATTATTTCTCTTTGTATCACCGGATATCTTGTTTTTTTTTTGTCTTTTTTCTCAAAATTGTTTTGACATATATTTCTATAAAATATCATAAATCAAGATAAATATATTATTTAATATTAATATGTAATTAAATAAAAATAATAATATATATGACCCCTATAAACAAAAATCCTGGCTCCGCCACTGCTTATCTGCGAAAATATGTGATTCTAAAAACATAACTATAATTCGTTTCGTTTGAAAAAAAAAAAAGTATAATTCGTTCTAAGTCATGACGACAAATAGCGACCAGTCCAATTAATTTAAATTTAACTTAGGAAAACGAAGAATAGAAACCATTTAGATTATGTTAACAGGAACACTAATTCTTTGTCTTCCACCAAGAATTTTACATACTAAAGAAAAAATATGTTACTACTTTCTTTGGATCAACTAATTCTGGGGTCATACCATTCCATTCTTACATTGGTGGATATATTTTCCTTATGGTATGCTGATATTATTATTATTATTATTATTATTATTATTATTATTTTTTTGCTGATATTATTATGTTGTGCTGACATCACTATGTTTTGATATATTGTGTGTTCTACTGATTGACTTGATATATTGAATTTATCAATGATTTTATAAATTTGAATATATGTTTGGTTTCCCGCTTGAGGATGATTAGAATGATATAAAATCTTGGTGCACAAAAAAAAAATATATGTTTGGTTGTCCTGTTAAAAAAAAAAGAATATATGTATGTTTGTACCAATACATGAACATTTACTATTCATGGTTATACCATGTTGCCTTGACATATGTTTTCCTGTTTATCGAGTCCGGGCTTTGCTTTGGTTTAAAATCATTAGCTTGTTCCAACAAGTAGCTTCTTATCTAACATTGCATGCTTTGCCCAAAAAAAAAATCTAACAAAGCATGCACTTTCAATTGATACAACTAGGATAATCAGGCCCATCTCTACCCCATGGCAAATTAGGCAAATATCATGGGTCTACTATTAATTTCAAGAAAGTTTAAATTTATGGATAAAAGGCCACAATTTTTTTTATTTATTTTAGTTTACTAAGCGATTTTAGATTTTTTTATATTTTGTCCTAGGTCCAATTATATATTGAGACGGGCCTAGAATTACCATATTTCATTTTGAGGCATAGATCATGAACATGTCCGGTCTTAAGAAAACCCAAATGATAATGAAAAAATTTGAACTCATTTTAAGAAGTTAAAGACAGGAAATAAAATTTGGTTTTTGAATTTTTTTCTCTTTGATATTTTATGGTAAATTGTTAAATGATCTTCTATGTCTTTTAGTGTTTCTTTGAACACATTTTATAGGTTTCTTTTATATTTTTTATCGAATCTTTTAGTCGAGAACATGTAGTTTTCGATTTCTTTTAGTGTTTTCAGGATTCTGGACATGCGGCATGGAAATGAGGTTTTTAGAGGAAGAATTGGGCCAAACGTGTCAAGAGAAAAGATGATCCAATAAGTGGACCGACCGACTAAGAAATCAAACCGGTCGACATGAAAGTCGCCTCTAACTGATCAGTTGGACTTATAACCGATCGGTTATGTTTTTGTAAGCTTCTATTTATTTATTTTTAGGGCTGCATTTCAAAGCCTATATATTCTCATAAATTTTGTATCCATAGAGCATACTTTTCTGTATGATTTTTTTTAATAGTTTTAAGGTGTTCTTCTTCTTCTTCTTTGTTTATTTGTTTAAGATTATCAAAACCTTTTCGTAGTCCTTTCTCTAAACTCTTGATCCTTCTTTTGCAATAATGATCATATGTACTTAGGTCATGTGTGAGTAGTCTCATCAAAAAGTCTTAGGGACTCCAAAGGAGATGACCATATAAACACCTTTATATGTATTTCTCTTGATATGATTTATATTTGTTCTATATCTTTAATTGTTTTTAGAGCCTTAGATGAATTAGGCCAATTCCCTTATTGTCCATGATATAATACTTCAAACCACCAAAAGTGGTGTTGAATTGATGGGTTTATTATTATGTAGGCAAAGCTTCTTTAACCAACCTAGCCACAAGTTGTTGTTATCAAGCTTTGTGAATTTATTGAATTCTTTTCTTAATGCTTGATTAGATTACTTAGAACAAGCCTAACCAATGTTTATGGATCTCTATAGTCTTTTCATATGAATTATTACTAAAACGCCATTAGGATAATTCATAATAGAAATCTAATTACAAGAACCTTTATAATCATAACGGAAAAATCACATTTTTAACCTTCAAAGTGTCAATGGGTAGCACTTTAAACCTCAAAAGAATTTCACTAACATTATAAACCACCAAGATAATTTTACTAACACTTTAAACCTTCAAACTAGCTTTCGTGTTTGCACCGCCATAAAAATGATGAAATAGTTAATTTCTGTTTGTTTAATATTAATTAAATTAATTTAATTTAAATGTGAATTAATTTTATTATTTATTATAATTAATAAAAATCTAAAAAAAACTTCATCTTCTTCGTTTACTCACCGTCAGGCCATGAAAATTTCTTGATAAACCTCTAAAACTAGAGAAGAAGCACAATAAAATTTTATATAGAAGAAAAAAAACTAAATAATGTAGAATGTAAGGTAAAAGAAAAGCTTAAAATAAAATAAGAAAAACTAAAGAATGTCGAAGCTTAGCCAAAAAAAAAAATCATTCTCGGTATCGGAGGAATCTTTTGGGAGACTGATCTGAAAGCGATTTCACTCTCTCGAGTGGATAAATTAGAATCTCTTAATACCAATTGCAACAAAAGATGGTGAACATATACAAAGAACTGATAAAAATATAAAAATATTGTGGTCGGACGGTGAGCAGTCGAAGATGATGAAGTTTTTTTTTTTTGACTTTTTAATTAATCGTAAAATCATAATAAATAATAAAATTAATTAAAATTTAAATCTAAATAAATATTTTTTTAGTAAACAAATAGAAATTGATTGTTCCATCATCTTTTATGGTGGTGCAAACAGGAAAGCTAGTTTGGAGGTTTAAAGTGTTAGTAAAATTATTTTGGTGGTTTATAGTGTTAGTGAAATTCTGTCGAGGTTTAAAGTGATACCCAGTGATACTTTGAGGTTTAAAAATGTGATTTTCCTATTCTCTAATTCTTATATATTATATATCTATTATTTTTTATTTATATACTTATTTTATTATTTACTTTATTAATTTTATTTCTACAAACTTCACATGTGTTCCTACAACTGCTAATTGTTCTAGTTTAGTTTAATACTATATATGATAATGTGTCTTTCTTTGGTCTCTGCGGATTCGATCCCTAAATACTACTACTTTAGTATGTGCACTTGACTTTTATTGGTAAATTTTACTCGTATTATAAATGTTGAATAATTTTTGACAGACAAAATGTCAATAAATACCTCAAATTTGAAATTGTTTTTTGAAAAAAACACAGAGTTTGTGTTGACCGAGTCATTTTCCAAATTAAGAAAAAAAATCAATGTTGATAATCTATTAGAATATAGTAACTTTGATTTTATTTTTTGGGATCTGAAATAGCTTAGTGACCCAAACCCAAATTATCTCAATTATCACAATTTTAAAGGTATTATTTTGATAATTTGTTAGAAATATCCTTTCTTTGATACCTCTTTTCAAAAATACCCTTTTCTAGTCATTTTTCATTTATGCCCTCTTTTAATTTTTAATGGTCATTTTACCCCTATTTGAAAATAATTAAGTCAACAAAATGACAAAAATGAATTTTCATGCCAAAAAATTTTCCGACAAAAATTTTCCCGTTAAAGAAAAGTAATCCCTTAATTTTTGACGAGAAACATGATCCCAAATTTTTTTTGTGGGATATGGATTTACAAAGAATTTAAAAGGATTTTAGAAGGGTTTACAAGTGTTTTAAAAGATTTGCAAGGGTTTTTTAAAAGGGTTTAAAAGGATTTACAAGTGTTTTAAAAGGGTTTTAAAAATGATTAATAAGGGTTTTTGAAGGATTTTAAAAGGATTTTAAAAGGGGGTTTTAAAAGGTCTTAAAAGGTCTACAAGGGTTTTAAAACATTTACAAGTGTTTTAAAACGATTTAAAATAGATTTATAAGGTTTTTAAAAGGATTTACAAAAGTTTTAAAACAAGTTTATAAGTGTTAACAAGGATTTTTAAAGGTTTTAAAAGGTGTTACAAAATTTTTTTTAGGATTTTCAAGGATCTACAAGGGTTTTAAAAGGATTTTATAAGGGTTTAAAAAGGATTTACAAAGGCCAGAAAAGATATACAAGAGTTTAAAAAGAATTTTATAAGGGTTTTTAAATGATTTACAAGGGTTTTATAAATTTTCGTCTTAAAATTTTTTGGTGGGAAAATGTTTTGTCGGAATTTTTTTTTATTGTTACAAAAAAGTTTTGGCAAGAAAAATAAAATTTGGCCGAAAATTTTAATTTTCTCATTACCTTCTCTCAATTAAGAAGGATAATTTAGTCATTTGAACACATAAAGAGATGTATTTTTTTTAAAGAACATAGAAAATAGGGTATTTTGCAGATGCTCCTTTATTTTTACTATTCAATGTTAACTACAAATGTCTTCTAAAATAATTTTTTATTTAAAAGAATTCAAAACTAAAAATGTAGTTAAAATTGAGCAATCAAAACTACTATATATATATATATATATATATATATATAATTTTGATAGCTTTATTGTTAAATATATATATTTTAAATTTAGTATTATGAAGTTCAAATTTTTTACTTTTAACCAATGTGGGCTACGAATAATTTTTCGATCTCACTTAAAAATGGTATTGGGCTTTGCAATACCGAGCCCACCGTAGAAAAGTACATTTAGTCTTTTAATGAATCATTGTCCCCTTTTGAAACCCTAATCTTTTGTTGTGACACATATTCTCGTCTCTCCTTCTCCAGTCCTTGCGGCGACGCAAGAGGTAAATCCTTAATTTTTCAGTATCTTCTTGAAAATTCTTTTGAAACCCCAACCTTTTGTTGTGGCTACATGATTTATTATGGAGTTCAAATATTTTACTTTTAACCAATGTGGGCTACGAACAATTTTTCGAAGTCATTTAAAAATGGTATTGGGCTTTGCAATACCGAGCCCACCGTATAAAAGTACATTTAGTCTTTTAATGAATCATTGTCCCCTTTTGAAACCCTAATCTTTTGTTGTGACACATTTTCTCGTCTCTCCTTCTCCGGTCCTTGCGGCGACACAAGAGGTAAATCCTTAATTTTTCTGTATCTTCTTGAAAATTCTTTTGGAACCCGAATCTTTTGTTGTGGCACATTTTCTCGTGTCTCTTTCTCCACTCCTTGCGGTGACGCAAGAGGTAAATCCTTAATTTTTCAGTATGTTCTTGAAAATTCTTTTCTTTTCTCCAATTTATCGAGTTTCTTGAATTTATTCTGTACTTCGTCCAATATATTTTTGTTAAAAGCAGCAAACAAAATCTACATATTTTAATTCAATAAACTTTGAGAATTCCTATCATAAAGTAATACTCAATATGGAGATTAAAAGATGTGAGAATTTACATGTTTTTATCATTAAGGATGATTAGAGTATACTCAGAAAAAATAAACTAGATGTTGGCTTAAAATATTTCAAATTTTTTATTTTAGACCAATATTTCATTAATTTATTTTGTTATTACCACTACAAGAATGATATTTTGTGTCACTTATTTATATATATATGCATCAGTTATAATGGATGCAAATTAGTTTTTACATCACTTAAATAAGTGACTCTGAAAGTGATGATGCAAATATTTTTCATTAGTTGAAATAAATATTGACATTGACTATTTGTTAACGTAGGTAATTTAAACTTAATGGAAGTCAACAACGGTAGAAGAAATGTAGAGATGAAATCAGAACACATCCCTGACTGGACTAAGCTGAATTTGGATTGTCTCTTCGATATTTTCTCAAGGCTGAGCATACAACAAAGATGTGTGGCACCAATGTTGGTTTGCAAGACGTGGATGAACGTGTGCAAAGACCCGTTTCTCAACTCGGTCTTCGATCTTGAAGGTTGGTTTCTTTCTTCCACCGAAACGAGCAATCGGTGGACTTCCAAATTTTCTGAAAAGGTCGACTCAATCCTCATGTCTGTTGCTGAATGGAGCGAGGGCGGTCTCAAAGTGATCCGAGTGAGGCATTGCACGGATCAATCTCTCTTGTACGTCGCTGATAGGTACGTCTATAGAAAATTCTAATATTCCCTATGTTTGCTTGATTCTATGAAAGATTTGATTGAACTATAGTAAAATTTCATACACTGAAAGTGAAAACATTTTTTAAAAAATTTATAAGATATATATAGGTCTTCCACTTAGAAAATTTATTTTTAGCTGAAAACTCATGATTCTTGATAGATTACTATATAGAATTTGAGAATATTTTGGGTATCCAAATATCTTACCAAATTCTATGTTCAATAATCTGATTTGTAGATGTCCTAATCTTGAGGTACTTTGGGTTAAGCATTGCCCAAAAGTTACAGATGAATCGATGGGGAAGATAGCCTTAAAGTGCCCTAAAATCATGGAACTTGATATAAGCAGCTCTTATGCACTTACTCGTGAGTGTATGGGAGTGTTTGGTAAGAACTGCAAGAATCTTCAGATTGTGAAAAAGAATTATGTGTATCCAACCGAGGTCTCGAGGTTTGAGTCTCATGAAAACTATATGGAGAATCTATCTATCTTTACTTTGGGGAATATTGATGCTTATGTGATTTCGAGATACATGCAACATGTTAAGCACCTGGAACTTCGATTCAGCACAATGACTGATAAAGGGTTTGCCTCTATTTGTAAACATTGTGTAAATCTAGAGTATCTAGACTTGTCCGGGTCTCCGAACTTGACGATGGATGGCGTTATTAACGGTATCTCGATTTTGAAGAATTTAAAGGAGATCAAGAAGCCAAATTCTACAGCTTTCTTTTTCATTGACCTCTTATAGTTTTGTGTTAATACTATTTTCTTGCCTTGGTTGAATTTGAAAATGTCAGTTAAATTTTTCTTTTGGGGGTTCCTTTATCTTTTCTTGTAATTGGTTTCTAATTTTACAGCAACACTAAACTATTACAAATTTATCAAATTTTGTAAGAAAATGATTGTGTTCTACTTTCTTTGTTTCACAAAAGTTTAATTATCTTTATAAACAAAGTTTTCTCTTTTACAAATATTGTTGTCTTAGAAGTTTAATGTAACTTTTTGGTAACAAATTAACTAATCACTCTTGTTCAAATTAATACACAAAGTAGAGTAGACAAACCGACACAGGTTCAACTCAATTTTTGACCACTACACATAATATCATTAGAAGAAGATGAAAAAAAAAAATACTCAACACCAGATAATAAGAAAGGTTGTTAAGCCCATTGGCCTAGTAATCAAGAATTTAAAAGCTTTTATATTAGAGAAGTTCAATAATTATAATGTGGTCTTTGTATAATTGTATTGTGGTTTCGCGAAAGGATGTAAGAGTGTGTTCTAAGTATTTTTTCAGAAAATTATTATGTGAGAATCAAGAAGTGGATATGAAATATTTCCAACATGTAGAGAAAACAATTCGGTATGTATAATATGTGATTAACTACACTCATATTTCTCGATGTATTACTGTATTCTAATATCTTCAAAATTTTCAACTACACTCATATTTAAACACATGATTAAATTATCGGATTTCTCGATGTAATTTCAGCATCGGAGGAAGAAGAAGAAAACATGGAAATTAAATCTGGAGATACAACATTATGACTTATGAGTATATATATAAAAAGAAATGATCCTATATACACAAATTCCACTTTTGTCTCAAAATAAAAAAAATAGATACAAATATTTATATGTGTATAGATGGAAATGATCAATATAATATATTATATGCAAATTACACAAACTCTCATATCTATTTACCACCCTGCACTAGCCATCCTCCGAATCTTTCTCAATTTGTCTCCTTTCTTCTCTTTAGTCACTTGTTTGCTTCTATTTATTATCTGCATGCCATTCGTTAATTAATTATAATTAGTTTTTTTTTTAGCCTGAAAAATTCCAGATAAAAATTCATAGAAATCCATTTTTTATAATAATTTTATGGTCGCTAAATTGTGAAGTAAAAGATCACTTGAAAAAAAAATCGATTTCGATCCTAATTTATGAAGAAAGTTCTTACTTTAAATAGAAACCCCTAACCCATCAAAGCTTAGTTATTATCACTAAAGTTTGTTAAACCAAACTAATATTTATATTTGTTAGATACTGATATTCATACTTTATAATGCTCTTTAGAAACCGATGCAAACTCCTATGAAGTCAACTTTGAATCCAACAATATGACATATATAAATCCAAAATGATGTATTTGATAATCCATATTCGTTAAGTAACCGTTTAGTACATATGGAAATTGGAGTATTATTACCTCTTGCCTTCTTTTCTTTTCATTTTCCTCCTAGCAAAAAGTAATAAATTCAAAATGGTTGGTATGATTTTTTTTCCAAATAAGAATATAGCTTAATTATATTAGTCGTTATAATAATGTTTTATCGAGAAATTACCACAATTTCCTTCAGCTTTGTGTTTTCTTCCGTGAGGTTGTTCAGTTCCAACTCCAATTCAACAGTATACGCCTATAACGAGTGAAACAAAAATTAGTCTCTAAACCGGATTTAACCAATGACCATAGTCATGTTATACAAAATCAGCTTCTATATCTTTTGGTCCAGACTCTGATTTACCTGTCTCCGGGCTCGAGACCGAGCCGCAGATTCACGGTTTTTAATCATCCGCCGTTGTCTCCGCTCCATCAAAATTTCAGGTGGACCATCAATTATCCGTTTCTTGATCCGAAAAGCATCTAAACCGGTTAAATACTGATTACTTCTCCCATTCCCGGTCATACAGCTTGAAGATTCCCCCAAAACCGAGTAAAACGGCCGGTTATCACTATAAACCGACCGGTTATCACCATAATTGTTTTGGTTCTGACAATGTAAACCAACTCCAAACTCCGGGTTATAACCAAAATCAGAACTCGACATCCTCATCGTTGTCTTCAATGGTTCTTGTACAACACCAGCTTTAACAAGAAAATCCTCGAGCGTGATCTCACCAAGAGTTTGTTGCCGGCGAATATCTTCGTCGGAGTTTTGACCGGAATTTGACGACGGTGGATGTTGTTGTACGCCGTTTTGTATCTCTAGCCAAACCTCGTCCACGGTTTTCTTGCATAAAGGCACGGGGAGGGACAACGACCCTTGACGTGGAAGCACCGCCGGTTTCTCTCGGTCGTGGTGGGGCCCACCTCTTCCGTTGTTGTCGTTTTCTTCAACGGTTGTCCATAAGTTCGCTAGGAACTCGTCCATGTTCATCGCTCCAAAGCTCTTACCACTTTTCATCTGAATTTCGTCAAGAGTTAGTGACAAAATCGAGTTTTGTCTCCCTACCGGTTCCTCCTCCGACAGAAACGTTTGCATCTGCGGTTGTGTTTGGATTTCGTGGTTGTTGTAGACGTGGAAGGTCGAAGTCTCGGATTCAAAAACCGACATCGTTTGGAAAACCTATAAATCTTGAAATATTAACATGCATTCATATATCAATCTAAGAGTATAAAAGTGACATAAAAAGATAATTTGTTACCTTGAAAAAAATTGTGTAATAAAGATGAAGAAGAACAAAGGAAAATAGTTAAGGATTGTGTCAGTGGAAACTGATACTTTTAAAAGGAAGAAGAGGCGGAGTTTACTATGGTGTATATATATGCATGCATGCGAGTGATATTTTTTTTATGAACAAAAAAAGAGTTATTTGAGTTGTGAAAAAGAGTGTAACTGCCAGAGCAAAAATAAAATAAGATGAAATTTATTAATTTGGTACGTCGAATCTGGATTCTATAATTTTCCTTTTGATTGACACGTTCATGACACTTGTCTCACAATTTCTGCTAAAATTCTTCTTGCGAAATTTTATCTTACTTTTACTCGTATACGGATTTTTACCTCATAGCTAATTGGCCAATCATATCATGGATAAATATCATCGTAAGCGTTTTGTATGAATGTCCAAGATAACAAAATAATTTATATTGTACACGTTTTTGAAATATCTTCTAGAAGTTTATTTTATATTATAAGCCTTAATACATACAAACAAATCAAATTAAAAGTATTGGCGTTAATATATAAATGCTGCTTGCTTTTCACATATTCTGCAGCTATTTTCATACTAGATAATGTCGGAGCAATGTGCAGAATTATATCGTTCAATTTTTTTAATATAAAATATATTAGAAACATGTTCTAACCAAAAAATAAAATAAATTTTCAATGTTGTTTTGATGTTGAAGATTGTTAATGGTAATTAATTCAAATTTTAAATCAGTTTTTAAATTTATTTTTATGCATAATAGAATTGAGTGATATTTTGCGATATTTTTGAATATTTTAAAATTATAAAATATCGTAACGGCTGATTCATGTATTTGATTCGACATCTGACTTTTTTTGTACACGCTAAAATAAATTAATATTCTAAACTGATAGTTATCCGAACTGGTACGAATATGGTATTGCATGGCAATTCGGGACACGGATAGGTTGGGTCAAGTAATCCGACAGAGTGGCCGCTAGACTTATGCGGCATCTCGCCTAGCTTCGTTCTTGCAAGCTTATTTCCGCCGAGCTTCGTCTTATCACATGAAGATTTATCTAGACCTAAGGACTTTTTTCATTGAGCTAGATTTGTGACAGTTTTGCGGAAAAAGATTTGTGGGCTGAAATACACCTTCAACAGTATGTTTAATAAATGATTAATATAGGTAAATTTTAATAATTTCAAATGAGGTAAAATAAAAATAATTTAATTTTACCAGCCAAAAAATTAATATTATTAATATTATCTAAATTCTCTCCTTATCTTGATAAATTTATTAAACACATCATCTTTAATATTTAATATTTTCATTATTTGTTGACAAAAGGAATGATTTAATTCAAATTTTTATAAGTTTTATATAATTAATTAATTATTTTTTAAGAATTCAACTGTTATCTGTTTAAATTCTTAGTTTTTTCTCCAAACTTCTGCTAGAAATTACCACTAATTTATGTGAAATTCAGCTAAATTTAAATTCATTCATTTTCAGCCATAGCAAGCATAATTTAGCGAATAATTTTTTTTTTTCTTTTATCATCATTGATTTTTAAAAAACTTTTCTGTGTTTCATAGGCTTGATTGATATGTCAGATAAATAGTAGAATAATTGAACAACTGAATAACTATTAGCAGAACGAATTGAACTGAATAAATTTTTTGCAAATTAATTATAAAACATTGAAAAGGTAGCTTTAGTGAATTAATCATGTGTTGTTTTTTCTACTTGTATTTGTAACACACTAGTGGTATATAGTGGAAACACTTTTCCAAAACGTGAAATTTTTATAAAAATATTTTGAATAGTAGTAATAAATAGAGGAACCATATATTCAAAACGTGGATACATTCTTTCCTAAGTAAATAATGATTAAACAATATTTTTGTGAGATTAGTGTGTTGGCAGTATAAAATTTTATTTTGATATGTGAAATAAAATATTTTATTTATAAGAATTTAAAACCAAAATGATAGCTCAAGTTTTAAAACTCGAGATTACCAAGTCCATGGAAACATTAATCTAGTGTTTAAGGGTCGAATCCAAAAATAAATAAGAATAACTTAGTAAATATAAGGAAAAATGATTAAGCTAAATAAGTAATTGTTTTCGGGGTTTCTACGTACATACTAAGCAAATGAAAGCATAAAAGACCATTTTATTTTTTGTTTTTATTTTTTAACATCTAATAGACCATTGTATTTATGAGTCTAGTTTGAGAGAAAATATGAGTCTATAAGATGAATGTTGACTGTATTTATAAAACATTCAACTTCGTTAGCATATTTTTTTCACCAACTCGACAAAAAGGGGTTATTACGGATTTTACCATTTTTCTTAGTGACATTTATGGATTTTTCCATTTTTGTTAAAATCTTACGAATTTGCCTTTTTGAGTCAATCAGTTGGCTATGAGGCGAGGGCATATCAACGGATCTAAATCCTTGAAAACAACTCATGATTTTCGAGAGAAATTGTCGTAGCTACGAAATTTACCTTTCCGTGTAATGGATAAAATAAATATGTCATAGATATGAAAAATTCATAAGTACATATATATTTTACAAATAAGAGAATTCGACTTTTGTCAAACAAAATCAAAGAATCAAGCAAGAAAACGAAAAAATTTAAGAATAGTGACTTAGTCTCTAAGCTGGCTCAATGATCACATCTTTTGGTTTGTACATTGGGAGATGTTCTCCTAAAAGAAGTGATTTTAAAATCGCATCGCATACACCGTCGTAGTGCACGATCAGGTGGCCTCCTTTAGGGACCTCATGGTACCTAATCCACGGTAGCTTGCGGCACAAACATCTTTGCAGCTGAAATGGCATCACTTTGTCTTCGTAGCCTTGCCATATGTGAACAGAAAAAGAGCCCTTTTCGGGTCGAGACAGAGACGGGTCCGGTAGGTCGGCCGGATCGAAGTCCCAGTCGCCGAATGCCACCAAAAAATCGCTTCTCAGTGTCTCGAAAACGCCGCGTTCTCGTAACTTCTCCTGTGGACAAATGTGGATACTATATGAGTATTCGTAAGTTGACTAAGCAACTCCATTTTTTCTTTCAAGATATCTAGTTCTGAACTAATATCACACTTTGTAATTGAAATAAGTACAATTTAGAAAAATCATGAAGGCTATCAATTTAATTTCTCTACTGTTATAATACATCATATTGGACTTATAACCGGGCCCAATAAGCCCATCAGGGTTATTCATTATGTACTCTAAAACCCTAGGTTTATATGCCTATATATATGTATCATTATTCATGGAATGGAATGAGATAACAATAAGTTTCACAACACGTTATCAGCACGAGTTTGCTCTTAACAACCCTAACCCTAAAAATCACAAAACACTGTTCACGCCGACACTGTTCACGCCGACACTGTTCATCGACACTGTTCACCGATACTGTTCATCGACACTGTTCGCCGATACTGTTCACGCCGACACTGTTCATCGATACTGTTCATCGACACTGTTCATCGGTACTGTTCATCGACAGCGTGAGTTACCGAGGTCTTAAGCTCCCGGTTCAATTCGTTCAACCCCAATTGGTGAAAGGTAAAAACAAAACCTTAAAAGCTTAAAGATCAAAAACCTTGTATTACTTAAACCTAACACTCAAAATCGAAAACACTAAGCCATGGCCGAAATCTTAAAACCTAAATCAAATCAAATCCAAAACCGCAATTTTCGTGTATCCCCTAAACCGGAAATCATTCTCGGTTAACTCCTAAACCCGAATATCAAATCGGTTCATCGGTTAAACCGATTATCAAACCGGTTCGAAAAATAATAACCGGATCTCAATCTGGGTAAACCGGTTCAAACTGGTTATTCTAAACCGGAAATCAATTCGGCCCAAACCGGAATCTAATATTCCGGTCCAACTTTAAACCATTAAACCGAACTTATGTTCCGTATCCTTAAAATTTACGATTCCCGAGAAATTAAACCGAACTTATGTTCTGTATCCTTAAAATTTACGATTCCCGAGAAAGTTTCCTAAAATAGAAACTTTCCTCAAATAGCAAATGACTCAAATAGAAACTTTCCTCATTTAGAAAGTTTTCCTCAAATAGAAACTTTCCTCATTTAGAAAGTTTTCCTCAAATAGAAACTTTCCTCATTTAGAAAGTTTTCCTCAAATAGAAACTTTCCTCATTTAGAAAGTTTCCCTCAAATAGAAACTTTCCTCATTTAGAAGGTTTCCTAAAATAGAAACTTTCCTCAAATAGCAAATGACCCGGAATGAAAACTTTCCTCATTTAGAAAGTTCCCCAATTTAGAAACATTCCTCAAATATAAAGTTTGCTCAAATAGAAACTTGCCTAAAATAGAAAGTTTTCCAACTATTATTTTAACAAACCCCTAATGAAATTTCAAATGTCAAACATTCCGAAAGTCGAGTTCGAGGCCCTCAAGGTCTCCGGTGAAAACTATCTCGAATGGGCCCTGGACACCAGGATTTTCCTCAACTCAAAGGGACTGGGTGAGTGTATCAAAGCGGATAACACCGCATCTGATAAAGACCGGTCCTAGGCGATATTTCATATCCGCCATCATTTGGCCGCAAGCCTCAAACAGCAATATCTCACTCTTGAGAACCCACTCGAACTTTGGGTGGTCCTGAAAAAACGGTATGATCACCAGAAAATGGTGCTCTTGCCACAAGCCAAGTTTGACTGGAAGGAACTCCAGTTCCAAGATTACAAATCTGTGGATGACTACAACTCCGAACTCTTTCGGATAGTTTCAATCATGAAACTATGTGGTGAAGAGGTGTCTGATAATGATCTCCTCGAGAAAACATTATCCACCTTCCATACCCAAAACATTATGCTTCAGCAGTAATATCGTGCAATGAAACATACATTGTACGAAGATTTGTTATCTTGTTTGCTCTTGGCCGAGAAAAACAACGAGTTGTTAATGAGGAACAGTGCCCAGAGGCCCCCGGGATCGGCTCCAGTACCAGATTCCCACAAAGAATCCTACAATGTCCAGCGAGACAGATCCTCAGATCGTGGCCGTGGACATGGGAATGGACGTGGAAAGCGTGGATGCAGAAATGGACGTGGCAACCGACATAACCTCGGTTATTGTTCCGGTAAGGGCCGTGGTATCTCTAAACCAAACCGCCCTGCCCACCCAACCAATCAGTCTGCTTGCACCAGATGCGGAATGTTCAATCACTGGACAAAGAACTGTCGTACTCCCAAGTTTCATTGCGATTTGTATCAGAAACATGGGAAAGCACCTGCTGAAGCTAACATGGCCCAGCAAGTTGATACTGACGACACCACCACCGAGCCGACCGATCCCATGGACTACGAGATCTCAGATCTCCTCGATTGATTCTATCATCTGAACACATAGAAACCCAGGGTGAAGGGAACAAAGAATCCCTACTGATCACTAAGATCACACTTGGCCATAAACAAGTCCTCGAGACTATACCCGCATTATCTACTGGCCTTTACTATGCTAAGGTCAGTATGATTGAGGCTAATAATGCTCTCAAAGCCCAATTCCAAGATTACACTATTTGGCACGACCGGCTTGGTCATCCCGGTACGACCATGATGCGTAAATTAATCCAAAGTTCTCAAGGACACACCCTTCGAGAAAACCGAGTCTTCCCTCAGCACCTCATGTGCACAGCTTGCTCCCAAGGGAAGTTGATCACTCGGCCTTCACCAGTAAAAGTGTCCAAAGAGACATTGCATTTTCTGGAAAGAATCCAAGGAGACATCTGTGGTCCCATTCACCCACCTTCTGGGACATTCCGGTACTTCATGGTACTAATAGATGCTTCGACCCGTTGGTCGTATGTATGCCTGTTGTCTTCTCGGAACCAAGCTTTTGCTAGGTTGTTGGCTCAAATCATCAGATTACGAGCCCACTTTCCAGACTTCCCACTAAAGACTATACGTCTTGATAATGCTGGTGAATTCACTTCCCAAGCGTTTAATGATTACTGTATGGCCATGGGGGTGACCGTTGAACATCCTGTGGCACATGTCCATACTCAGAATGGACTTGCTGAATCATTCATTAAACGAATCCAATGGATTGCTCGACCATTACTCATGAGGTCGAAACTCTCGGTCTCAGCTTGGGGACATGCAGTATTACATGCTGCTGAACTAATACGCATCCGACCATCTAGTGAGCATAGATATTCCCCATCCCAATTATTACAGGGTCATGAGCCAGACATCTCCCATCTCAAAACATTTGGGTGCTCAGTCTATGTACCCATTGCTCCACCACATAGAACCAAAATGGGACCTCAAAGGAGGATGGGAATATATGTTGGTTTTGATTCTCCCACCATCATCAAATATCTCGAGCCGACCACTGGAGACCTATTTAAGGCCAGATATGCGGATTGCCAATTTGATGAATCGGTATATCCAACATTGGGTGGAGAGAAACACAAGCTGGTCAAAGAGCTATCATGGAATCAAACATCCTTAAATTGGTAAGATCCTCGGACTCTAGAATGTGATTCGGAGATCCAAAAGATTATACACTATCAAAAGCTAGCTAATCAATTGCCAGATTCCTTTGCTGACCCGAACAAAGTAACCAAATCGTACATACCAGCTTGTAATGCACCAGTACGAATCACTGTTCCAACGGGACAAGTTCAAGTTGCTACAGAGTCTGCATCACGAAATAAACGTGGCAGACCTCTAGGTTCCAAAGACAAGAATCCACGGAAATCAAAGAAAGGTACAATAGTTGAAACCGGGATTTCCAATATAACAGACATAGCGCGCGCTGAGACTCACTCTAATGAACCACCAGAAGAGGTTCGGGACGCCGGATCTCTAGGTTCTGACGAGATCGATAACAATGAGATCTCTATCAATTACAACATGTCTGGAACCCAATGGAACAGAAAAGAAGTTGACTTAAATGCTCTCTTTGCATACAAAGTAGCACTTGATATTGCGAACACGCAAGAGGATCTAGAACCCACGTCTATCATAGAGTGCACTCATAGAACAGACTGGCTAAAATGGAAAGAAGCCATAAACGTGGAGTTAAAGAGTCTCAAACTCAGGAATGTGTTTGGTCCGATCATCCGGACACCATTCAATGTCAAACCAGTGGGCCATAAATGGGTCTTTGTGCGTAAAAGAAACGAACTCGGTGAAGTCGTTCGTTATAAAGCACGGCTTGTAGCACAAGGATTCTCACAGAGACCCGAAATCGATTATGAGGAGACTTATTCTTCGGTGGTGGATGCAACTACTTTTTGATTCCTCATAAGTCTGGCCATAAGAGAAAATCTAGATTTGCGGTTAATGGATGTTGTCACCGCATATCTCTATGGGCCCCTCGACAATGAAATATACATGAGATTACCAGATGGCATAGAGCTTAAAGATAAGCATGCATCTCGAGATCAATACTGCATCAGGCTGAACAAATCCTTGTATGGACTGAAACAAAGTGGACGTATGTGGTATAACCGGTTAAGCGAATATCTCATCAGAGCAGGCTACAAAAACGATCCCATCAGTCCATGCATTTTCATCAAGAAATACTCAAACAAAGGATTTGTAATCATAGCAGTTTACGTGGATGATCTAAACATCCTCGGAACATCTGGTGAAATCTCCCAAACAGTCGACTGCTTGAAAGCAGAATTCGAAATGAAAGACCTAGGTAAAACTAAATTCTGTTTGGGTTTACAACTTGAGTACGTTAAAGGAGGAATCCTTGTGCATCAAGCGGCTTACATTGAAAAAGTACTCAAGCGATTCAATATGGACCAGGCCCACCCATTGAACAGCCCAATGGTTGTCCGGAGCCTAGGATTGGACAGTGATCCATTTGGTCCCAAGAAGGACGATGAAGAAATTCTCGGTCCAGAAAAGCCATACCTCAGTGCTGTAGGAGCGTTAATGTACTTGGCTAGTCACACTAGACCAGACATTTGTTTTGCCGTGAACCTCCTAGCTCGCTTCAGCTCATGTCCAACTCAGAGGCACTGGAATGGTATCAAACACCTCCTAAGATACCTTCAAGGTACTAAAGACTTAGGACTGTTTTACACTAACCACAACAAGGATGGACTAGTTGGTTTTGCTGATGCAGGTTATCAATCAGATCCGCACAATGCCAAGTCTCAAACTGGTTATGTGTTCACGCATGGAGGAACAGCTATCTCTTGGAGATCGATAAAGCAGACAATCACTACCACTTCATCAAACCATGCAGAACTTTTGGCCATTCACGAAGCCAGCAGAGAATGTGTTTGGCTACGATCCATGACTCAGCACATCCGATCAGATTGTGGTATGAAAGAAGATAAGGAGCCCACGGTTATGTTTGAAGACAACGCGGCTTGCATTGCTCAACTCAAGGAAGGTTATATCAAAGGAGATCGGACGAAGCACATCCTACCAAAATTCTTCTCAACCTCGGATTGGCAGAAGGATGGTACGATCAGCGTTCAACAGGTCCGATCATGCGATAACTCCGCCGACCTTTTCACCAAATCATTGCCCGCTTCAACACTCCGGAAGCTCATCCAACAAATAGGAATGCGTAGACTTAGAGATCTACGGTGATGCTCTAATCAGGGGGAGTAATGCGTGTTGTACTCTTTTTCCTTCACCATGGTTTTTCCCACTGGGTTTTCCTGGTAAGGTTTTAATCAGGCAACATTCCCCAGCGTATTATCGAGATCCCGATTGACCATCAGGTCCGGTTACTCCGTCCAAGGGGGAGTGTTATAATACATCATATTGGACTTATAACCGGGCCCAATAAGCCCATCAGGGTTATTCATTATGTACTCTAAAACCCTAGGTTTATATGCCTATATATATGTATCATTATTCATGGAATGGAATGAGATAACAATAAGTTTCACAACATCTACCTCTTTATGTTTTTCTCATTAAAATTCTGGTGGAAATTGTCATAAACAAATTTAAGTAACATGACTGTTGATAATCGAAAGGTTAATTCAATGAGTAAACTATATTTCTTCCCCATAGATACTTATTCTAATCACAATTTTTTTTGGGTCGTGTACAAATCACTATGATATAAATTATAATAAGTAAAACTCTTAATTAAATTGTTGAAAATGGATGGCTTGATAATTTGGTCTCCTAGATCAAAGTCATGGATAAATATTGGGTGTACACTTGGTGATATTCTAAAGGAATATAGCGGAAAAAGCTCTAAGGGATTATAGTCTTCTTGGTAAAGAGTAATATTTACCTTAGTGAGCATTGGGAAGCCTTTGGTGTTGTGCTTGAGGACTTCGATGTCTTGGTCGTTGAAGTAAACAGGGTTTTTCTCTAGCATCGAATTAGTTGTAGAGAATAAGTTTTGAGTCACCAACCACTTCAGAAGTCCCGGAAAATAGTTAGCGACCCAAACGGACCATTTCACCACTTCTCTTCTGTAGTCATTTTGCATCAGACTCTTTGGAATCGACGGCCACCGGTAATTCACCATCGGAGCCACCATTGCCACTCCTGCTAACCTGTTAAATGTTATTTATTTATGAAAATCCACAATTCTGATAGTAGTATAACAAATACATAATTCTTGTAGATTTGTTTTTTTTTGGTGGCAAATTCTTTTGTTAACGGCTAATGTGTATCAATGGGTTCAAATCATGAAAAGTAAACTACTCACTCAGAAATGGTGAAATCAATGTACTTACTACGAGTCATGTCTGATTGATTCTAGATTTGTTTTTGTATGTACTAGTAAAAAAGTAAATATATTTAAATCTGAAGTTTGAACCAGACTAAAATATATATGCCGACAAAAAAAAGGAACCAGACTAAAATATTTTCAACTAGGCCAAAAGGTGTTTGACTATTTAGTTGAATAGAATTCTGGTTGCAAGGAAGAAAAGAAAACGATTATGTTCTATTTTGAAGATTTTAAATCTAGAGCAATAAACCCATTGAGAGTCCATTAATGATTCTGAGCTTTTTTTTTTTTTTGCCGTCTAGATTTATTATTAATTGCAAATTATGAGAACTGTTACATAGACGATTCTACAACTGACAATTTCTGCCGACCCTTAGTAGATCCACGACAGACTACACTTCCTTCTTCATGATTTTGATGAATACCTTCAATGATCCACGACCTAGCGACACTTCCTTCTCTGCGTAGAATCCTGGCGCACGGCTATAATTGTACATCGCTGGAGATCTCCTGCACACTTGCCTCCATTAATCTGCAAATTTGTTAATAAATCGCAATATCTGGGACTCGAACCCCAGACCTCTTAGTGTAGAAGCATTAATCAACCTTTGGTCAACCAATGGGCCAAAGGGGCTTCCACAATGATTCTGAGCTTTATGTCAACAAATATTAAAAACCAATTGATCCTACAATATGAATTTGAACGTCCTGTCTGACAATTTATCCAATCTTCAAGCAACTATTTTTGCAACATATGGGGCTTGGAAGATTTGTAAGAATTCTAAATTAATTTATAATTTATTTATTGGATAAGATTTATTTACCTTTGAGGAATATGTTTAAGGCAACTCCAAATAGTGTATGAACCCATTGAGATTCCAATGAGATAAAACCTGGATCCGATCTCTAACCGATCCGCCAGTTCTTGAACATCGTGTGCTTCGCTCTTCAATGAACGTTTCGGATTCGGGTCACTCTCTCCGTAACCAGCTCGATCGTATAGCACAAAGTATATCCCAATTTCATTCACAAACTCCTGAGATTATAACTAAAACAAGCCTTATTAGTCTTCAACCAAATCTTTAACAACATCTCCTTTTCTAATTACTTTTAATATTCCTTTTATTGGTGTACTCTTTGGAAAATTGAAAATAGTTTAGCTTTTCAGACATCTATTTTTTCAGACATTCCAAATTAAAGATTACAATTACAAAATCATATATGATAAGTCAGTTTCTTGAATCCAAAATACCCAAAAAAGAAAATAGGAAAAAGTGTTGTTTTTTGCCAAGTCATTTTCAGAAGATTTAAAGTCAAATTTGGATTAAGCACCTTTATCAGAGCAACACTTAGAAGAAAGAAAAGAAAAGACACTGAGAGTTCTTCATTTATACTTTAATTGCAAAATTTGAAGCACATAATTGGGATCTATACAAATTTTGAAAACATGACTCATAAAAAAGATATAGGAATCAAGAAGATCGAGGAAATAGAGGATTAGTGTATACTTGTGAGACATTGAAGTTCATATCTTTGGAGCTACCAAATCCATGAACAAGAACGATGATGAACTTTGCATCATCCTTGGGGACACCTCTTTCCTTGTAGGCCAAGTATCTACCATCGCTTAGTTTGATTCTTCCTTGAGGATCCTCCATTAATTGTCAAGCAAGAAGAAAAACGAAGAAGAAGAAGAATATATCAAGCATTAGGACAAGGAGGAAAGGTAGATCTAGCTGGAATTATTAGTAGATCATCATTATTCTAATTATTAAATTGTTGAATAGTATTATTTGATTTTATTAGCAAAATTGGTTTTCCCTTATTGGTTCGATTATGAATCTTTTAAATAGAATATTTCAAGAATCACTGGAATATTCGGACTGCTAATCTGAAGGAGAGAAGCGAGGGGGCCAGAGAAAGAAAGGACGATTTTACGAAAATGATTTGTTAATAATATTTAACTTAATATCTATAAGCTTTTGCTATTTCTATTATTCTGTATAATTCGATGAACACATACATATTCACTCAAATCAATAGTCATCTTATATATAGTGTTAAGTGTTGCTTAGGCGGTTTCGTAAATAATGGTGCCCTAAAAAAACACAACTGTAAATAATGGTTTATTCTCGGTAAATTGTCTAGAATTTTTTTAAAGTTGTTTTTTTTACGTAAATAATGGTGAGTAAAATATGGTTTTATTCGTGTTTGATTGTGACATATTTAATTAACTTACTCGTTTATGAAATGTATTGATTATAAAAAGTATTAAATGAATAATTATTACGTAAATATGACTAAATTAATGGTAAAAAATGATGAATGGTGAAAAATGTTTATTGTTTTGGGTGGAAAATGATGGTTTCTTTGGATGTAAACGGGTCCAAGCCAAACAATTAGGCATAAGCGCGACGGTCCATAGATCTTTTGTTAATTTTCAAAAATTAATCTTGTAAAAACAATTACAAATAAAATTAGGCCGCAAAATTCAAAACGATTTAACTTTATTTTAAAAAGCCTTAAAAATAGTCACAAATATTTAAAGTTTTCACATTTCTTACTTAAGTTAGGCCCATTTCAAAAAGGTAGATTTATTTGTAAAACCTAATGTTTTATAAATAGGCCCAAATATTTAAAATTTTCACAGGCTTTTTAGTAAAGTGGGTTGGGGTTGAATGTAAAATAATGAGTGGGTTTTGACTTGGTAATGATGGCTACATATTAACGGTCATGATGACCTAACTGTGCTGAATCGTTAGTTCGAGCGTTGAGATGACCAAAATAGGCCGAACCATGTGTTTAAGGGTCGAAATAGGCCAAACCGTGTGTTTGAGGGTCGTGATGACCAAACCAGATGATCAAGGCAGTGGAATGCGTCTAAACCGTGGGTTCGAGGATTATATGACCAAGATTGGCCGAGCACAAGGGTTTGTCACTAAATGACCTAGAGGTGTAGCCAATTTGAAAACAAGAAAATGTGATAATGCTTTTAAGCTAGTTAAGTCATTAGCAAACATCTAACATTGGGAGTTGCATTACCAATAATTATTATCCTTTTTATTGAAATAGAGACTTAACACAAACAATTGTAATTTGTATTTTAGATTGCAAAAACTTAATCGAGAATCTTAGAAAGAAGTCGAAGAGCTCTTTGTCTCCAAAGGTAGGGTTTTTATTCTTCTCACATATCAGTTACACAAAACACAAACTCTGTCTTCCAAATTTGTCACATTTAGCCCAAATGTTAAAGTCTTTTCTACTTTGTCTCTCTGCTAACAACGAAAAATTAGGGTTTTTAAAAGAAAATTTTACCGAATTGAGGAAGAAAAATTAACCTCGAAATTGACTTCATTCTCTCCTTCACCGTTTCAGTTCTTTAGTATCTTCTCTCTTTCGTAGCTTTCTGGGTTTTTGGTTTCGTCCATAAATTCGTGTTTTTGCTGAGTCTCTGTAACTTCCTTGAGCTTGTTCATGGGTGTGATCTCAATAAAGTTTCTGTCTTGAATCTTGGTTTTTCTATTTTTCGATTTTAGTTCGAATTGGGGAGAAGAGAGATGATTGCGGAGAAACCCTCTTGGGTTAAACATGAAGGGGTACAGATATTCTCCATTGATGTTCAACCTAATGGAGAAAGGTTTGCTACAGGCGGTGGTGACCACAAGGTCAGTGCTTTATGTTTCCAGATGAGTTTGCTATTGTTCTGTAGTTAGTTTGAATCGAAATTGAATTGGCATTCGATGTTTTGATGGCTAGTTTACTTGATTTCTTGATCTTATATGAGTATGCTGCTACTTTTAAGATTCTATTCAAAGAGTTAAATTTTGTGGTTCTTGCATTGCTTAGTATGTACATGTGCAGTTCTTGTATCTTATTTTGATTTGGTGATGCGTTCTTTGAACTTTGAGAATGTCTATCCAACACTATGAATTGTGGATTTAGTTTACTACGCCATCGCTTGAGTTCTTCTTGGTTCGAGTGTAGGTAAGGTTTGTAGCATTTGGACCATGTCACTGACATAGCCTTGTTTATCTTTTCCCTCAGTACTGAAACGGGTTGAGTTTGGGTTTAAAAAGTTAAGAAGTGGTTTTCATGCTGTTAATACTCAGGACTGTTTTTGCTTTCATTGTTTGTAATCGTCGAGTGAATGAATACATAGCTGAACCTTTCTCTTATTTGGGATTAGTACTTTTAGTATCAGTAATCGTAATGTCTAATATGAATATAGGTGCGGATATGGAACATGAAGTCTGTTGACAAGGATTTGCAAAACTTAGATACAAAAGAGAGGCTTCTTGCAACTCTTCGTGACCACTTTGGGTCAGTCAACTGTGTTAGGTGGGCCAAGCACAGTAGGTATGTAGCATCTGGTTCTGATGATCAAGTTATTCAAATTCATGAGAGGAAGCCTGGTTCAGGCACCACTGAGTTTGGTAGTGGAGAAGCCCCTGATGTTGAGAACTGGAAAGCTGTAATGACTTTAAGGGGACACACTGCCGATGTGGTAAACGCCACTTTGCTTTTCTATATTATCTTATAGTGGTAATTTCAGTATTATGTAATAACTGAGGTTTTTTTTTTCTAATTATCCTTGAAGTAGGTGGATCTTAATTGGTCTCCAGATGATTCGATGCTGGCTAGTGGGAGTTTGGACAACACAGTGCATATTTGGAATATGCGCACTGGTATGTGCACTACTGTTCTCAGGGGTCACTTGAGCTTGGTCAAAGGTGTAACCTGGGATCCAATCGGGTCATTTATTGCTAGCCAATCGGATGACAAAACTGTGATAATATGGCGAACAAACGACTGGGGCATGGCTCACAGAACAGATGGTCACTGGGCAAAATCGGTATGCAGTATTTGTTTAGCAATTCTGTTAGGATGTATTTACATAAATGAAATGACTTTATAAAGGATTTGAATAGTGATTCTCACTCTGTTATTTGAAAGTTATTACTATTGATTCCCTGTTCTCTCAGGACGTTTACCGCTAATATGATGTGCTAATTTTTATTTTTATTTTTATTTTCTAGCTTGGATCCACATTTTTCAGGCGACTTGGGTGGTCCCCGTGTGGCCACTTCCTTACTACTACTCATGGATTTCAGAAGCCGAAGCATTCTGCTCCAGTTTTAGAAAGAGGGGAATGGTCTGTAGCATATGACTTCTTAGGTCATAGTGCTCCAATCATTGTAGTTAGGTTCAATCATTCAATGTTCAAAAGAATATCCTCTAGTACCCAGGAAACTAAACAAGTTGGGTGGAGCAATGGAACATCAAAGACAGGGGGGAAAGATTTGCAGTCATACAATGTTATTGCAATGGGGAGTCAAGACCGTACTATAACCGTATGGACAACTGGAAGTGCGCGTCCTCTTTTTGTTGCGAAGCATTTCTTTGGCCAAAGTGTTGTGGATCTATCATGGTAAAGTTTTCCCTTTTTTTGGCCAGAATCTACATATTCATGATTTCATGATTTGCAGTTATGTCTCCATAATGGGTTTTTGTTTGTGTCTCAAAAGTGCATTGGGTTTTGCCATTTATTGGTTTTGCCGTTTATGGGTTTATTATGTAGTTAATTTAGGATTCGTATATGAAATCCTAGATTTCTTTTCTAGGGTCATAATTAATCTTCTAAAACATAAATGAAGAAAAGTCTGATTTTTAATCATATATTTACCTTCGGAAATTACAGGAGTCCAGACGGATATTCACTTTTCGCATGTTCCTTGGACGGAACAGTGGCGATGATTCACTTTGACCCAAAAGAACTAGGCGTCAGGCTAACCAATACTGAACTTGACGAATTGAAGAAAAGTCGATATGGAGATGTCAGAGGCCGGCAAGCAAACTTAGTTGAGAGCCCAGCCCAGTTATTACTTGAAACAGCCTCGACAAAGCAAGCCGGTAGTAAGAGGGCGGCATCGGATGTTCAACAAAATGAGGTGACAACAAAACCATCTGCTAGTGTGGAGAGTACTGCAAAAAGGCGTAAATCGCAAGTCGATGATCCGAATAAGGCAGCAGAGGCTACTGGTCACACATTAAATAAAGCATCAACCTTAAATCGGGTATCTAGTCCTGTGAATCAAAAAGTGTATAGAAGGCCTGACGGAAGAAAGAGGATCATTCCTGAAGCTGTTGGAGTTCCCCAACAGGAGAACAATATCACGAATAATGGGCAATCTCATAATTTTCTGCCTGCTTCCGCTGCTGCTCCTAGTAAGGGAGATAGTGGAGATTTTCCTGTGGAGATTAGCAATATAGATTTGTCCGGGAAAGAGATAGTGTGCAGGAACCCTGATCTGAAAGAGCGTTCAAGGATTACAGCTCGTGCTACCATTACTGAGAGCCTTATTATTGAGAAGGTTCCTGGAACCTCTGGTAGAGATGGAGTTTTAAATGTTGAGCAATCTGTAGGTATAAAAGAATCTTCTAGCACAGATCTGTTGATAAGGGTATTCGATTGGAAAGATGGGGAAGCCGCACCACCTGTTTGCTTAGAAGCTTGTCCAAGGGAGCATGCTTTGGACACTGTTGGTGCAATAAGTACATCTATGGTCAAGGAAACTGAGATTTCTTGCAAAAAATCAGGCGAAACTCTTTGGTCTGATCGGATTATAGGGAGAGTCACTGTTTTGGCTGGAAATCCAAATTTTTGGGCTGTTGGATGCGAAGACGGAAGCCTCCAGGTAAGAATAATATTTTTGTTGCATTGATTTGAAGTCCCTGTGTGTCATTATATTTGACGAAGAAAATTTATAGATCAAAGTAGACCATGACTCATGGTGCTTTCCACTTCGGCATTTGGTGTTATTGATATCATTCCTATTAAAACACCTACATTTATTATTTGGATTTTAATAGCATCTATCCCTCTCGTTGTTGATATTCTGAAATATTTTTCCTCCACCAATTTAATTCCATCGGAGTCACTTAACTTTATACCAATAGTAATATTTGTGTTGGGACCTGATCTTCATAGGAAGTGCCTAGTTCAGGATCTGAGGCGATAAGTATATTAATCTCTTGGTGAAGCAATTTCTGAAAGACATATATAACCTGAATGCGATGTGGTTCTCGGTATAATATGTGTTAACATGTTTACTCTCTTTTTTTTGAAGGTGTACACTAAGTGTGGAAGGCGTGCAATGCCTACAATGATGATGGGGTCTGCTGCAACATTTATTGATTGCGACGATAGCTGGAAATTGTTACTTGTAACAAGAAAAGGATCTCTATATGTATGGGATCTATTCAATAGGAAATGCGTTCTCCATGACTCTCTATCTTCTTTGGTCTCTTCCAATGTCAATTTATCTTCCACAGTAGAAGGTATGCTCCAATACTTGAATACATTGCTGGCTTCTAATCGTCTAAAACGTGACTCTTGAAACACTATATTATATTTTGAAACGGATGGGATGGGAAATTCACTAAAAAGAATGAAGAACTGGTATTTACTAATTTTCTCTCATGGGTGACTTTGTAGTTGAGATAGTAACTTGGTTTTTGAATGAGATGTTATTGGTTTGGACTTTTATGCTTACCTAGTGGAATCTGTAAAATGAATTAACCTTGTGTCATCAGTGATGGGATGAGCTCTGCTGATACATTGTTGCGATTTTGCAGGTACGATAAAAGTGATATCTGTGAAATTATCCAAATCTGGTTCACCACTTGTTGTTCTAGCCACACGTCATGCATTCCTCTTCGACACGAGTCTAATGTGTTGGCTGAGAGTAGCTGATGACTGCTTCCCGGCCTCAAATTTCAGTAGCTCCTGGAATTTGGGCTCAGCTCCATGCGGCGAGCTTGCTGGTTTGCAGGTTGATGTCAGAAAGTACATGGCTAGAAAGCCAGGGTGGAACAGGTTGGGCTTGTCTTCCATTTTTCTTATGCCAGCCCTGAGATCGACCACCTATTCCAAGTCCTTAAAGAAGCTTATTTCATTTTACAGGATAACTGATGATGGAATGCAAACGCGTGCACATTTGGAATCTCAACTTGCATCTTCTCTTGCACTTGAGTCTCCTAATGAATACCGCCAGTGCCTCCTTGCCTATGTGAGGTTTCTAGCAAGGTCTGTGCCCTTTGCTCATATTTTAGTAAATAAGGATTAAGTCTCTCATTTGTTAAAATCATCCAAGCTAGAGGGATCTTTGGAGGTTTATTGGCTTTGCGTGGGTTTAACCATTGTATACCGAGGAGAAAATATTTCTCAGTTTCAGATTCTGTTTCGTTCTCCAAATTAACAATGAACTGCTATGGGGTTACTTTAATTTTTGATTTTCAACTCTATCATATTCCACCTACTTAAGGTCTGTGTCTTTGTCTGCAGAGAGGCAGACGAGTCCAGATTACGAGAAGTCTGCGAGAGCTTTCTTGGACCTCCAACTGGTATGGCAGAAGCAGCATCTTCAGACACAAACTTGTCCTGGGATCCTTATGTTCTGGTAAATACTTTGTCTTGATCAAAACCTAACCTTTTCCAAACCAGAATACTCCAAAATTCCTTTTAATTTCCAGGGTGTGAAGAAGCATAAACTTTTGAGAAACGATATTCTCCCTGCAATGGCGTCAAACAGAAAAGTACAGCGTCTACTCAATGAGTTTATAGATCTCTTATCTGAATATGAAGACGCAGAAACAGCAGATCCTGCCCCCAAGGGCTCGACACCTACCATGAACTGTGGTGGAGCCCCATCTTCACTTGATCAAATGGGCTCTGATCCTCCAGCCCTGACAGCTACTACCCCTATGACAATAGACAATGACAAACCAGTTTCTGTGGCGAATTCAGCGGCTTTGGAGATAGGTGTGTGTGAGAAACCGGGTTCTGAAGACCGGGATAGACAAGACCAGAACTCAAGAGACTCGGGCTCTTGAACTTCTCTCAATGTTTTTTTGTATATCAAGCAAGCTCAGAGAGCTGTGTAAAGGTTCTCAGTTAGGCGTTGTTAAAGATTGATAACAGAGAAAAATGATGAGGTGTAACAGAGGGATGTTGAGAGTCTCTCAGGTTAGTTATAGAGTGACCCGGTTAGTGTCCCATTATGAGTATTTGGTTTAGTTTTCTTACTTTTCAAATTTAACAATATTTTGTATCAATCGATTTATGTTTTTTTTTTTTTTTTTTTTTTTTTTTTTTTTTTTTTTTAATTACCATTCTAAACTACAATGTTTCTAAATTTACCATATACTAAAATCATTCTTCAAGGTCAAGGCAATTCTTATTTTAAGGTGAAAGAAAAATGTGAAATGTAATGTTGGCCAAGGTTCCAAAGCTCAAGATGATTGATTCTCATTGTTTTTGGGATATGTTGCCGTTCAAACAAAGTGCTTAACGAAGAGACAATCAAAGCGAGCAACATTCTTCTGTTTCAGGTATCTCAGTTTATGAATACTTTTGGGGAGCCTGGATCAATCCGTGGACTGATCATCATTCCATTGGATCAAAGCACACACTAACATAAATTTGGTAGATAAACAAAGGATTTTAATCGACCAAAACTTCCCCAACACTTGAGGAAGAAGATGACGTGTCCAAGAGTTTAGTTAATTAGTGGGAATGTGTTTCCTTGCCCACGTTTCACGTTCTTAGTAGGTAGTTTATTTCTTTTGTATTTAAGCATCATGCATCGTCTATTGTGGGAAAAAAAGAAGAAAAATTGTCTAAGAAACTTGTGTGTTTGTGTTGTTTTTATGAGCAATTCTTTTTGGCTTTGAAGAGTGACCAAAATTAACATTGATTGTTAACATAATATACGATGAAACAACGAGAATTCAGTGATGATAGGCAAATAGTCACTAAATCCCACAACAAAGCGGCAAAGAATAATGTTATTAGATCATCATGAATAGCTACAATGCTAATGTGAACAAGACGTGAATTTCTTATGCGTTCAACTCTTATATAGGCCATAAATTAATATGGTTGAACAACATTACATAGTCCCGACCCAAGAAAAATAAAGGCCGGTGGGCCAATAAGGTTTTTGGTGTTTTACTATAACAAAAATTATTTTCCAAATGTTGGGCTCTTTCAGAATTATGTTTTTTGAAAGAGGGGCATTTACCTTTACTATCTAAATTTTGGATTACATATAATTTTTTGAACAAATGTTGGGGAGGGATTTAAAATCTTAGTCCGTCACACCCATTGTTTTCATGTTCGATCTGAATCGTCTAATTCGATCGGTTAATCCGCGACCCTGACATTTCTCCAGTTTAAGTTTAGAGCTAATATTCGACAATTTTAAAACCAAAAAACCCACAAAAAATCCGTCATTAACCCTTCTCCTCTCTTGTACGGTTCCCTAATTCTATATGAATGAATGAATCTGTTTGTCCAAAAAAAAAAAAAAAAAACCCGCAAACTAGTAAACCGGTTGAACCGGGGTATCAGTAAAAAAAAAATCATTTGATTTTGGAAATAAAATATAGAGTTTTAGACGTTTAATGTATTCACTATTCAGTTATTTTTAAAATTTTTTTTCAGTTCTTCGTATTCACTATCCTATTATCTTAGTTTTGTTTTTACGGTTTTAGTTTGATTTAAAATTTTAATCAGTTTATTATAATTGTTTAATTTCATATTTGCTAAACATAGTATAATTCTTTTTATTTTTATATTTATAAAACTATTTAATCTCTATAAATATTAAATATATTAAACAATTTTCACTAATTGTTCCGTGGTTGAACCGAGTTGATTTATTAACCGACTGACCTAGAAAGTAAGTCCAGTTCAACGTTCGGATCGTGTTTAAAAATATTGGTCGCACCCTTGCCCACCTTCTATGGGCCATGTCTAGGATTACACATGGAATATTATTTTGTTTGTATTGGTTTGATCGGTCTTATGCATGTCAACTAAAATATGAACAAAAATTTAATTTTTTTTATTATTATCGTCTCGTCGGCTTCTTCCAATTTGTTGTTAAATTTTTTTTTTTCTGCTCCTCCCCACCATCCCCTCACCTTTTTAATTGTGCGGCGAATATTCGTATGGTCACAATTGTATATTTGGTACTGAAGAAAAAGTTAAACTAGGTAAGGAGGACTAGGGGATGTTGGGTAAATAGGACATTATAACATATATTGCTTGATAATATGTTCCAAAAGTGAGTTACTTCTAACTGGAGATGACAAGACATCATGTAATATCCCATATCATATTAGAAATGACCGTGAAAAGTGGTCTCAACATGTCAAATATTGATTTTTAGAAAATCTGGGAGTTATAGGAAGTTTTCAATGTTTTTGGAAATGGCTGTGAAAAATAGTTAAAGTCATAGGAAAAACATGTTTTCAATGTCTTTGGAAATGGCTTTGGCCATATGATAATTAGTACCAAGATTTAGGGAAAAGTATGTTTTTGATATTGTATTCGGAAATCCATAACATTTGGTAATAAAATAGATTTGCTAAGGAAAATTAAGGAAACATGCGAATGCAAGAAAAAAAAACTCAACAGAGATTATTTGGTTACGAAGATTTTTCTTTTTGAAATTAGTTTTTCTGCTTCGAATTTTATAAGATAATATTTTTTGTTTCTTTTAGTTTAGCAAGTCACCATCCTACTAGATGAGAAATATCAAAGTAATTAACTTCTTTACCTACCAACTTTCTTCAAAATAGGTTTTTAATGATGAACGACCGACCATACCAAATGAACAAATTTAGCAAACACTCGTTATGTTTCAACTACCCATTAATTAAATTTCCATAGTGACATTTCTATGAATTCACATATAATTTTTAAACATATGTAAAGTACTTGTCATTTGAAAGGGATTCTGAAGTTTGTTTTCAAATTAAAAAATTTCAAGACTTATACTTCTATGTGCACAGTTTACTTTAAATTTTCCATTTGTATATTCATGAATTCATTTTTAGAAATTTGTTAGATAAATTTTGATACTACCAAATTATTTTTTTATCAATTAATTATATTATTAGTTTATACATTTTTGTGGTTGACTCGTTTTTGAACTATTGAATTTTTGTAATCCAATTAAATTTTTAAGGGCTGCCTGTAGGTGGCACCCTATACTATAGTCGCTTAAGTAGGATCTATCTGTACTTTTGTGCTCTGCCCAATTCAACCTATACTAACTAAACACTTTATAATTCCACATATTCTCTTAATTTCTCCTATTTCAACAAATTCAATTAAGCTAGTCAATTGCGTTTTAAAATCATGATTTCGCGATTGTTGTACCGCGGTTAGATCAAAATCGAATTTTAATTAGTTGACCCGACTACAATGCTATAACCCGAATTGAAACCTTCTTTCTGTGAAAGAGGTTTCGATTTCTCCTTAACACATAAATCAACAACGGGATTTCAGAGAAATCGATAACTGAAATTCCTTGTGAGAATGCTTATGTTGCGATGAAAAACTCGTTTAACCTATCGATTTCTTTGAAATCTAGTTGTTGATTTTTGTTTCAAGGAGAAATCGAAACCTCTTTCTCAGAAACGAAAATTAATTTACTTAAATGAAAATCATAAAACAAAGCAATAAACTAGAAAACCTAAAACGTCATTTGCTCTTCTTCTTCCTCCTTGCAATCGCAATCGTCATTGTCGTCTCTTCAACCTCATCAATCTCTGACAAAGCAACAATATCATATTCATCTTTCTCTTCTTTTCACTTTGGTCAGACTTGAGTTTTAAATCAATTCAGGTTTGCCAATTGAGTTTTGAATTTTTGATATGTATTTAAACCTGAGAGAAAATAATTTTCTCTATATGACTCTATCTCTTTCTTGCACTGAAAGTCATACTAACTATTGATTTGTTCAATGATTTTTATATTTTTTGTGTAATAATATTATTTATTTAGTAAGTAGTTTGATTGTAGGAAGATGACTTCGAATCAAATAAGAAAAGAGCCAGAAGGGGCATCAAAAGTAAAAAAAAAAAAAGACAAGACAAGTTAATTTGATGTAGAGGCATGTAAGATTTGAAAAATAATATGCTTATTTTTTGTGCTTTACAAGGTCTACGGATTAGAGTTTTTGTTTAACATTTAGATGGTTTTGGATTTTTCTGGTTATTTATATATATATTCGAAGCAGCTTTTTTTCATCCTTCGCTTGTGGCCTTCAGAAACGTAGAACCGGCTCTGTTCTTAAATCAAGATAGAAAAAGAAAAAGAATCAATCAAAAATAAAAGAATGGGGACCGGAGCAAAGAAAATTAAAAATTTTATATTAGAAAATCGACTTACATTAGGAGGCATATGAGATCTCTTTATATACATAGATATTTTATATTATGTAGAATTTGTTTAGGAATAAAATTATAATTACAAATTCTAAGAACAAACATAAAACTTTGCAAAACTAGAAAATCAAAAGATATGAATCCAAATTGATAGTATGTTTTCCAAATTGAAATCTAAGATTAATATTATAATCTTTTATATCATGAAATTATTTTAGCATAATGTAATTTGATTTTTTTAACATTAAATGATGAAAAAAACCCATAAAAATATATTAAAGTGTCTTTTAGTTTTAACTTTAATATGAGTTTCTAATATGATACATGTCGAAAGAATAGACCACAAATTGTCAACTTCTTAATCATTTAGCATTTTATAGTTTGATTTTATTTTTAATTTCAAATGATTAAAAGAATGTAGGAAAAATATGTCTCTAAGATAAATATTATAATTTTTGTGTCATGAATAGCATAATGTAATTTGATTTTTTTAACTATAAATGATGAAAAAGAAAACATAAAAAAAGAAGATATGAAAGTGTATCTTTTAGTTTTAACTTTAATATGAGTTTCTAAAAGTACACATGTAGAAAGAATAAAACATCGGGGGTGATTGGTGTGATGCTGTAAAGACTTTTACTACATTTAAAAGTTTTCACAGTCAATTATTTACCAATCAGACTTTTCACTCCTTTTTTTTCTCTACAGCCTTAACAACCCATTCTTTTTTCTCTCTCTTTAATTGCACTAGTTTTTTCACTTGTCAACTTCTTAGAGCATGCATGAATATGAGGAAACATTAGTTTATTATATAAGATAATTTTTTAAAAGAAAATATTTTAGTGGGGAGTATGACTTACAAATGAATTTGAATGTAGAGTTACATATAATTTTAAAAATGTTAGAAAAATAATGTTACAAACTTAACCTATAAATATATATTTAACAAATTTCTTATATTACCATTTATGAAACATATTTTTGAAGTTTTCTTTAAGTAACAATTACTATTTTTCATGTGTCTCAATTTAGGGATTAGCTAGATTTACTACATATTTTTTATTTCTTTTTTTGACGGTTTGTCTTCTCATAGTATATTGTATTTTTGTCAACTCATAATATATGTTCTCTTCAAAACTTTTTAAAGGTGAAATTGAAAAAATGTTAACCCAAAAATGTTTCAAAAATCATTTTGTAGGAAATATAAAAATTCAATTGAAACATGTTGTTCTAATGGTTAAATGAATTTGAAGTTTTGTTAATGTTTAGGTGAAGAAATTATTTGAATTGTCTTACCATGATTTTTTCATGTGCAGTTGGTATTATTATATTTATTATATTATTTTATTAGTGTGATGGTTAATTTGATTTATATTTTGAACGTTTAGGTGAAAATATTATTTGAATATATTATTATCTACTAATTATAATGATTATAAAAATCTATAATTCGTAACCTTTTCAGATAGACATCTCCATAAACCTTAAATTTTGATATCTAATTTGAATTATTATAATATTATTATTTGTTATTTTCAAATTATTCATTCACGATTGGATATAAAGCTCAATATTTCTTAATCTCTTCAAATCGAGATTTCCTTTCATCTCAAAATTTTGTAAATTTACGTTAAAATATTTATTTCATTATTTTAGTTTATATATTAAATATAAAATTATTATTAATAAATTATATATTTTTTTAGAAATTAATATCTTCAATAAATTAGTGCGAACACCTTTTAAAAGATATTATAATAAAATATTCTTCATATCGAGAATAATAGATCATTTAAACATCTACTTATAAGATCATAATTAGTTTTTTTTTCAATCATAAGAAGTATGTTGATAAAGAAAAAAAATTGAAGACAACATCATCAATAGAAAGAGAGAAAATAAAAAAAAAAGATATGAGAAGAGACAACATTATGAATCGGTAATTTTAAAATGTTTGATTTTATATTCTTTTATAATTTATGATTTTCTGTGAAAGTAATGAGATATAATTGAAGACGGCATAAAATATTAATGTTACATAACAACTAGATATGTATGCAATCATTTAGTAATATATAAGTCAAATACAATCACAATTAAATTATGTTCGATGTTACTTAGATAATCTCATAACCTAGAGTTGATGGTCCATAAATTATGGTAAAAAACTTATTAATACTGGTCAATTATCTAATTAACTACACTATTTTACATAAGAAACTAACTTAGATTTTTTTAAAACACATTCTATATGGGCTTTCATATTTAAAAATTAGAGACTTTGACTTTCTAATTCTTGGATACATACTTTAATTTTTGAAAGGTGAATTTTGTTAAACCTTTATTTTTAGTATATGTATGCTTTTGAATATTCTAAATTTTACTTTTACATAAGAATGCATGGCGTATGAATATATAGTTTCAGATTCAAGTTTGATTACTTAGTTTCAAATTCAAGTAATAGATTATCGAATAAATAATATATATGAAATTCCTAAGAGAATAGTTCTACTTATTTATATTTAACCAAAATAAGTTTTGAATATGTAAGAAGTAAAAATTAAAGTATAAATAAGACATCTATTTAATAAGGTCAAGGTCAGGTTCTCAAAGCAATCTCTAATTCTTAACTGCAAACAAAATTAATTATATACCTTGACGAAAACAAAACAAGATAATTTTATTACATATGACAAATGAAGTTTTTAATAAGTTTTACACCATAAATCTAAAATGTTTGTAACTTAAAGAGTTTTTTCTTAATTAATGTGTGGTTGACAAAAAAAAAAAAAGAGTTTTGCCATAATGACCAACATTTTTGGTCTATACGAAGACAACACAAATAAGGTATGTCGAAAATGAATTTTGAAGGAACAATCGTGGACTCTAGAATGAGATTAGATAACTCTAAGGAGATGTAAATCATATATTGTAACTATAGCACATTTACAAAATTAAACATGCAGAATGACGGATAAGGTTTCATGATATATATGGCTAGAAGAATTATATGAAATTTGTAGTTATAACATCGTGGGTCATCACTTTTATATAAATTTGGTGGTGCGGATCTCAATAAGGTAGTTCTCTCGTTAGTAGCATTGTAAGTATAGATATTTGAAGGAACAATCGTGGACTCTAGAATGAGATTAGATAACTCTAAGGAGATGTAAATCATATATTGTAACTATAGCACATTTACAAAAATAAACATGCAGAATGACGGATAAGGTTTCATGATATATATGGCTAGAAGAATTATATGAAATTTGTAGTTATAACATCGTGGGTCAACACTTTTATATAAATTTGGTGGTGCGGATCTCAATAAGGTAGTTCTCTCTTTAGTAGCATTGTAAGTATAGATATTAGTTGATATATCTTTTTATATATGGATTACATTTATTACTTCATCAATTGTTTGTAAAGTGAAAATAAGTAATATAAGTGAACCACTATTGGGTTAATTGTTGGAGATATCACATTACTTCTCATTTTTATCGTCTATCTCTTATACAAAAAAAAATTGTAACACAAAACATCCCATCTGACTCTTTATGTAAAACTAGGTAAAGACGTATGCTACGCGTGGGTTGTTGTTTTGAAAATTGTTAAAAGACATTATGTTGATTGTTTTTTGTTGATAGTGTATATAATTACACTAAAGTTAGATCCATCTTATATAGTTATAATTTTTATGGCTAGATTCATCTTTGAATAAAAATATCAGTTATACTTTTTCATGTAGAAATATGATAATTATCTCTATACATAAGGTTCTAATCTTTTATCAATATCATAACTACATACAACAACAATATATGATATATTGATATAATGATATTTCATTATGTTACTTATGTGGTTTGAAAATTATCTAACTTGATTCTAAACAAATTATTCTTTGTTTCATGTACTCGTTCCTGATCTAATACTCAAGTTACGTCACGATAGACTCATGATTAAATACTACAATGACACAATTTGGATAACATATGTATAACTAATAGCTCAATTTTTCTTCAAGAGTTTTCATATGAAAAAAGACAAAAAAAAACAAAAAATTTGAAGAGTCATTTAACTCAACAATTTTAGATCTCTTCTCTTGCATTTGCGTATATCCATTTTTGGTATATCTAATGTATCAAAATTCTATTAGTTTAAAAAACTTGCATATCATAGTCAGTGTTACCAACTTACCATAAGACACAAAAATGAAAATAAATAAGGTCATATGTTCGTATGTTGACCACAAATATAATAATAAAAAACGACTCAAGATAAAATTACTAAACTAATAAGAAGTTATGTAGCAAACATGTAGACTGCAACACAAGTAAATTTTACCGAGTAATGATTAGTGATAAAATTTTTTTAGTAAAATAAGAAGAGTATAATGGAAGTAGTGTTGATACATTAGCATGATTATTTTATTTTACTATTTCTTTGGAGAAATCAGACAATAGTTGTTTTGATGGAAGATTTAATACAATAGAGGACTTTTGATTTTTCTAACTTAATTTTGCAAAAACAAAAATTAAAAAATAATGTAAAAGAACACATATCATTTTTTGTGTGATGCTATGACATTTATATGGAGAAAGTTAGCCAACTTTCATATATATATATATATATATATATATATATATATGATAGATTCTTAAGTTTTTTTTCATTTTAGTTGATTTTTTCAGATTTCATTACAAAAATTATATTTATTTTAATTTTCTAATACTATAAAAATAGTTTTGCTAAGGGAGTTCAAAAGCCATAATATTAGTATCAATTATTTATTATTGACGTCAATGTTGTGAAGAAAAATTATTTAATGTTGCTACTATTCATTAGTCTTTAAAAAAAACCCAAACATTATTGATATGATTAATTCTTGAAGTATTATTAGTAAGAAAAACAAACTAAACACTACAATAGAATATAAAGATGCCGTGAAAAAAAAAAACAAGTCAAAAGATGTTCAACCGATCCAGAAGAAAAATTCTAAAACCGTTAGAGACTTTGATCTGAACAAATTGTTATACTACGCCACTACGGTGTATGAAATTTTCATCCCAACAAAGAAATTGAAGACACTATAGTGGATAAGTTAAAGCTTTATTTTCCAAAAAAATTTAAAGGCATGCAATCTTCAGTTTCATAGTATTATTTAAAAATTATTTTGGTATTATATAAGATCGGGTCATCTTTTACCTTTTGTTTTTTGAAATAATTTTTTTTGTTAACCTTTTATCAAAGAGATAAAATAAAAATTAATTAGGTTACTTATACATTTTTTTATTTATAGCTTCTACGGAAAAAGTGTTTGAGGGAGAAAACAACAAAATTATGAAAAACTAAAATGAAATACATTTTTTAAAATCAATACATGTAAACCAACCAAACATAAAAGTAACGATAAAAAACAATGCATGTCAGTGAAAATTATGCCATCAAATATTTGAACCCCAAAGAATCACAACTTATTTGTATGGGAAGAAATCCATCTTTCTCCGATGCAGATTTCTCTATGTGCGGTATCTTGTATTTGCTTGATCCACCAATCTTCATGATCACTTGCATACATGATTGAAGAGTAAAAAAAATATGGTTTACATTTTCCTGTGAAGTATGTTTCAAAAGACTATTCTACCGCACATACAATATCTTTTACAGTTTTGGGATATGTCTTATGTTGTAGGGATTGAATGACAATGAAAAATCGAAGATCTAAAATATTTAAATCCGGCGAGTTTGATGGTTGGCAAATCAATCAAATATCATAACCTATTTTGGGCGCAGCTTCTTGAAATTTTTTATCCCAACACTCAACATTTGTCCTTGCATTGTCTTGGTGAATGAATATAGTATTCCTCCGATCTTCTCTTGGCAATTTTCATGAATTACCGAAATAAATTTTTCTATCATACATGTTTTTATATCATCTCTCTTGATGGAAGTTAATGCTTTTAGTTCTAAAGTTCGAGCATCTCTATTATTACTATGTCTCTTAGTTAGTTTCAAAGTAACAAGTAGAAATATTCCAATTTTACCAAAAAATACCTCTTTTCATTCGTCGTCAAACCTTGGACGAACCATCGCAGCAAAAAACATTACTTTGCCGATATAATTTTTACTTTAACAAGTACATACCAAATCTTCTTCACTAGGGAGTAAATAATATTTTCCGGACTTCTTTCGTCATATAAAACCATTTTTCATCGATATACACAATATATACATATCAACAAATATTGGTTCATAGGATAGAATATTCCTATTAAGCATAGAAATGCAAAATTGTAGTCTACCTCTCTTATTGTCTTCCTTCAATTGAGGTTTAATGGTGTTGGTATGGTGTCGATTAGCTCATTCCTTCTTACGCCGAAATAATGTTGTAAGACTCATGGTCATCGTCATAGAAAACGATTTCAAAGTTGTTCGCGTGTGTAATGGAATAGTCACAACTTGATCTAAATCAAGTAAAAGTTTCTTACGAACACAATTTCAGAATCTCCTTTCGGATACATACTCTTTTCCACTACTAAACTCTCTTGCGCTTGTCACCAAATCCTTTGTACCGTTAGTATAAATACTGAAAATAGATTAGAAACTTATCTTGTAATATACTATTTCAATTTTCCATCAACACTCCTCTCTAGTAGAGCATTAAATCTCACATCTCTCTTGATCAAAGAGATTTCTTCTTGCCACTTATAGATTTGGTTCATCTTGAGATGGATCATTGTTTTTCTGTTGATTTAAAAATGAAAATACACGTTTAACACCTAACAATTCAACAATATTCAAAGAAAATAATATAAATATGACAAGCAAGTTAATAACTGAAAAGAAGATTATTTTAGAAAATCACATTCTCTTTGTGATAGAACACTACTGGAATTTAAGTGAAACAGTGAAAAAACAAAAGTCACGTCTACGTATTTTAGAAGATGACTAGCACTGGACACTAACATATAGAAAAAGAATATTTTACTAAACAATTTAAGGAATCAATTTGTTACCAACTGGAAAAACGATTTTCATTGAAGTCAACTGAGTTATGATCAACTGGAAAAACTTCATAACCATTACTAAAGTTTTCTTCTCTCGGTGAAATTTCGTTTAAATCGAACAAAACTTCACTCTCATAGTTTAGAATTGGAAAATTCAAATCAAATTTAGAATCTATGAATAATTTACAAATCATTTTTAGTTTGAAGGTTATATTTAATGATTAAAAATTAGAGGATCGTTTTGATTTGGCTCCATTCAAAATTTTGAATATTGGTTTTAAATTAAGCGTGAAAGATTGGCTCCAAAAATTTGTTTTTTTCTAAGATTCTCCAACATGATACTAATTGAATTATCTTAAGAAAACTGAAGTTGACCGAGATTCTCATAAAGTGACCATTTATATCGTCGTTTTGTACTTACGGATTTATGTTATTTTCACTAGATAAATTCCCACGTTACGCGTGAGTTTATTATGAAAATTATTAAGATAAAAATATGTTAATTGTTTTTGTCGCTAATTTATGTTTATTTTTTTGTTATTGTATACTTAATAAAATTAGACTCATCTTAAACGGTGGATACAGAAGGCTGGTCTATAGTCTCACCAGGGAAAGGATGCAAAAGTAGTGAGAAAAACATTAAGCCGCTTGAATTTGGCCAAGTAACAATTCTGTCATCTTCTTCGTTTCTTTTTTCTCAATGATACAGTGGAAGACATAGCTGAAATAGTGGAAGAATCAACGGATTTAAAGAGATCAGATAGTCCTGCTCAGATTAAAGAAAGAGAAGACATGATTGACAGTATAGGCTGCGTAAACAAGCCTACTAAGACAGTGTACAAAGCAAGCTCGCAAAGAGCAACTCGACAAACAAAAAATTCGCAAAGGACCACCTCGGAGTTTTTCTCAACAAGCTAAGGGTTTCCCTAGCACCTCGAGCAGAAGAACCTCCAAGAAACATCATTAATGTTAGGATTCTTCTGGAATGTTCTCGGCTAAAAAAACATTCTATAGTTCGTGATTGGATACAATCAGATTCTCTTCAGTTTGGATGTTTATTGGAAATGTGGGTTGAGGAAGGTAAGGCCCCTCTAATCATCTCATCAGTGTTCCGAGATTGGTCTTCAATGTCAAACTATGAATTTAATTGTTTGGGAAGAATATGGGTTGTGTGGAGGGACAATGTTAGAGTCACTCCGATTTTTAAAAGCGGACAACTCATTACATGTTCTATTCTGGTTGAGGGTGGTATAGAGGAATTCTTTGTTTCTTTTGTGTATGCTTCTAATCATGCTGACGAAAGGAAAGAATTGTGGGAAGATATTAGACATCACTTCGGGTCGCCACTACTCCAAGATAAACCTTGGTTAATTCTTTGAGATTTCAACGAAATTCTTGACGGAGAAGAATAATCAAACTATGAAAACTCACCGTCCATATGGGTATGAGGGATTTCCAGGAGATAGTGAGGCACTGCTCATTAGTGGATCTGAGCTCACATGGTCCATTATTTACTTGGTGTAACAAGAGGGAAGAAGGAGGATTGATTTACAAAAAGCTAGATCGGGTGTTAGTTAATGAGGTTTGGAATCGTTCCTTTCTAGAATCTTACAGTATCTTCGAATCAAAGGGGTGCTCTGATCACTTGAGATGTCGTTTTAAGATGGGAACTGAAACTCAAAGAAGAAGAGGTCCTTTTAAATTCTCGAATGTCATCACTACTTTGCCAAAGTTTTTACCAACTTTACAATAGTATTAGGATAGCACTCCGGTTCTCTTTCACTCCACTTCAGCATTATTCAGGTTTGCCAAAAACTTAAAAGAGCTGAAGCCTATCTTACGTTCTTTAGGTCCCATGAAGCTCAGCTCTTCAACGGTTAAAACAGAGGAAACTTTCAAAATCCTTTGCGACAAGCAATTGGTAACTTTAGGAAATCCATCCCCGGCTGCAATGGAAGAAGAAGCTCAAGCTTATAAAAATTGGGATCATGTATCTGAACTAGAAGAGGCTTTTTTGAAACAGAAATCTAAGCTTCATTGGCTTCAAGTGAGAGACAAAACAACAAGTATTTTCACAATGCAGTTAAAGCCAGATTAGCTCAAAATGCTATCAGAGAAATAAAGTGTCAAGACGGTTCTATAGCTACAGAGTAGGCATATATAAAAACTGAAGCAGTAAGATTCTTTGAGGAGTTCTTATCGCATAAACCAAGAGATTTTGTAGGAAGTCCAAGCGATCAAATTTGCCAACTGCTACCATTTCGTTACTCAGATTCTGATCAGGTTACATTGACAAAAGAGGTGAAGAGGAGGAGATTTACGAGGTTCTGTTTAAGATGCCAGGAAACAAAGGTCCGAGTCCTAATTGGTTCATAGTAGAGTTCTTCAAACATTCTTGGCAAATCTTAAGGAAATATTTTGTTACAGCAATTCAATCTTTTTTCTTAAATGGTTTTTTACCCAAAGGAGTAAATACTACGATCCTAGCTCTCATCCCTAAAAAGATTGAAGCTTAAGGAATGAAAGACTACATGCCTATTTCTTGCTGTAATGTCTTATACAAGGTGATTTCAAAGCTAATGGCTATTCGGCTAAAGATGATTCTCCCTTCTTCAATACTTCAAACCAATCCGCCTTCATCAAAGATAGACTTATGATGGAGAATCAATTACTAGCATCAGAGATAGTAAGGACTACCACAAAGAGTCAATATCTAGACGTTGCACTCTTAAGATTGATAATTCCAAAGCATTTGACTCAGCATAGTGGCCGTTTCTGCTTAATATCCTTCAGGCCATGAATTTTCCGGATAGTTTCATTCATTTGGTTGAGTTGTGTATTGGGACTGCCTCTTTTTCTGTTCAAGTAAATAGGGAGTTAGCTGGGTTTTTTTCGTAGCTTGAGGGAACTGAGACAAGGCTGTTCTTTATCACCATATCTCTTCGTCATCTGCAAGAATGTTCTTTCACTAATGCTTGACAAGGCGGCTGCGGATAAACTAATAGGTTATCACCCTCGCTGCAAAAAAATGAGACTCACTCACTTATGTTTTGTAGACGATATTCTGGTATTCTCGGATGGAAGTTCTCCGCAATTGTGGGTACGCTGCAGGTTTTTGATCAGTTTGCAACTATTTCGGGTTTAAAAATAAGTTTGTAGAAATCAACCTTGTTCATGGCTGGGTCTACTCAACATCATCGAGATAATATTCTGCTCCAGTTTCCCTTTGAAGTGGGCTCACTACCAGTTTGATACCTTGGTCTCCCTCTGCTTATTAAAGGTATGACACGAGCTGACTACCTTCCACTACTAGAGAGTATTCGATCTCGTGTAAGCTCATGGACTGGTCGGTCCTTTCAAGTCTCACAAATTTTTGGCTCTCCGCTTTTCATTTGCCAAGTAAGTGCATTAAAGAAATTGAGAGTTTATTTTCAGCTTTTTTGTGGTCAGGCCCTGATTTGAATCCCTGAAAGGCGAAAATAGCTAGGAAAGATGTTTGTAAACCAAAACAAGAGGGTGGTTTGGGGATCCGACCACTTTCCGAGACTAATACGCTTAGTGTTTTGAAGCTCATATGGCGCTTACTCTCTGCCAGGGACTCAATGTGGGTCAATTGGGTTTGTAAAAATCTCTTGCGTAATGCTTCACTTTGGTCAGTCTGTGGAAACTCTTCATCAGGGTCGTGGATGTGGAGAAAAATTCGAAAGTATAGATCAAAAGCGAGACCTTTGCACAAGATGGAGGTAAACTTGGGTAAGGATACGTCTTTCTAGCATGATGATTGGTGCCGTATGGGGAATTTGTTTGATCATTTAGGCCCACGAGGTAAGATAGACATGGAAATAGGCCCTCAATGCACAGTGGCCAACGCTCTAGCCACTCATCGCTGTCGACGGCACCGTCTTGACATTCTGAATAGAATAGAGGACGAGCTTGATACTAACCGAAACAGAGTACTTCAAACTGGCCATGATGTTTCGTTGTGGAAAAGAAAGAATGACTTTTATAAGTGCAAGTTCTCCTCCTGACATACTTGGCACTTAATTCGGGAAGCTAACCCAATTTGTGAATGGTACAAGGTAGTATGGTTCCCCAACTCTACTCCTAAGTTCTCTTTCATCACTTGGATTGCTATTCAGAATCGGTTAGCTACAAGGGATAGACTGATAAGGTGGAATGTGGGTGCAAATGGTAGTTGTGTTCTTTGTCGAGATGGAGTATAGACTAGAAATCATCTGTTTTTCTTGTGTTCTTACTCATCTCAAGTTTGGGCTGCTCTTGCCCAGGGTATTCTCGATCATAGCTTTATGACAAGTTGGGAAAACCTTCTCCCTCTACTCACTGCTTCAAACACCTCTTGACTACACTCGTTTGTTTTGAGGTACGTATTCCAGAATACTACCCATAGCATTTGGCGTGAACGTAACAGTCGATTACTTCAATGATTGACAAGAGTGTTCGAAATCGGCTTAGCACAATGGCAACGTCGGGATCCTCCGAGTATGAAGGCGGTCTTCGATTCTGGTTCCAAACCCATAGTCGCTAGTCCTCTTCTGTATATATTTTATTTCTGATTTTTTTCAACGCATTTCGATTTCAATGACATATTTATTGTAAAACATTTTTTTTTTTTGCTGAATAAATTTTACATTCATACAAAAAAAAACTACAAAGTACAAACGTCGGAGTTAAATGCATTCCGCTTAAAGAAATGTCGACGTATTACCAGTTTACTACAAATGTTGGGTTATTAAATGCTTAAAAAACAATCGACGTTTTGTGGGCATCCACAACTACTTCAAATTTATGTGGACAAAGATTACACTAGACTACAGCTTTAGATATTTTCTCTTGAGTGGTAAGAATCAAGTTCTTCGACTTCTCTTCATATATATATATATATATCTAAGCATCAATTAGTATCTTCAGCTTTTAGCAATCATACATAGGAAGTTCTTTAAATTACAGTAAGAGAATGTATTTTACTAACCCTCTTTTACCAATCTATTTAGTGATTGATAATAAAAAATTTAGATTTAAGGGTTCAAATAAATAAAATGAAAGTAACATGTGGTACTTGACCTTTTGTTATTAGTAAAATAGATACAGATTTTTCATTATCTAGATAACATTTGATTGTCATTATAAAACGGTAATGACATTTATGCAACGACTTCACATAAACTATTAATATTTAACGTCATATGGTCTAGTGGTATACAGGGTTGGTTCTCTTGTGTTTCAGGTTCAAACTCCTTTTGGTACGAAGGATAATATTTTAATTTGGAATATCTAAAAGTTGATTACGGGTACTGAAAGCGATTATAAGGGCTTGATTGGTTCTCCCGCTAGAACCCTCCTAGCGATTGCTAGCGGTCGGTTGCGGTTGTTAGCGGTTGGTACCAATCATAGAAACCGCTCCGTACCGCTTCAAACCGCTCGAAATCGCTGAATTTCAAAAGCTCATTCCCGCAAGCGTTTGCGGTTGCGGGCGGTAGCGGTTGGAAAAAAAAAATCAAACGTTTATATATATCTTTCATCTTTGTCCCATTACTTGATGCGATTTTTGGAGTTAAACCAGCATAAAGTACTATCTTATTACAAAAATTTTTATTTTTGAATAATTATTTAATACTTTATTTATGGTTTTAATTATTAAGCATGTTCAATTTTTCTAATATTATCATAATAATATATTGGTGTTTTTAATTCTTTTCTTTGTAATATGTTTTATTTTTTTGGTCATTTTTCTATTTAACTGCTACCGCACCCGCTGGTTTACCAGTCATAAAACTCCCGCAAACGCATCCATTTTCAAACGCTAAACCGGTCGTTCAAAACACTTGGTAACGCTTGAAACCGCAACCGCCCGCTTCCGCAAACTTCCGCAACCGCAACCGCTGCGTTTAAACCAGTTAGGCCCTAAGTCGAAAGTTTGGAATACCCCGGTTTATCAAAAAAATAAAACATATTAATATCTTTATTTCTAACAATCATTTCTTAGAATTTTGTTAATAAACCATACCTAATAAACTATGATGACGCTCATAAATATCAATGTTGTTTTATTGGTTGATGTTAGTTTATCATTTATCTGTTCTAAAATTGGATTAACAACGTTTATAAGCGTCTTTTAATCGATAATTTTCTTGGAATATTGTCATAGACCAAGCATAGCCATAGTCATGCAGTTGCATTTCGTTTAGAATTAAAATTTTCTTTTTGAATCTTATTGTGTTTAAATTGAAGATATTCCTCCCGTCGCTATTAACAATTTTATCATTTTTATGTAACCTTTATTTATATAGTACTGTCGGTGCTAACGTTGGTGTTGGTTTTAAGGCCATCATAAAACTTGAACTCTCCACAGAATTTTGTTGTTGTATCTTGTCTGTCCGATTATTCTCTCACATAAACGCAAACCTTTTTAATAACACACACAATGTCGAATGAGAAGGAGGTCGTAAGTGTTCTTCAGTACCTTGACAACAAATCTATATTGATCATTGGAGCTGCCGGCTTCTTAGGAAAGAGTACTGATCTCTATCTCTCTCACTTTCTCTCTCTCTCTCTCTCTCTCTTTAGATATACAATATATTTGGCAAAAATACGTCTTAAATTTCAGAGGCGTCGACTAATTAATTAGTCATGTATTTGCTAGCTAATCCTTTCGAAATTTTTGTTCATATAACACAATTTTCAAATTATGGGTTTGTGCAAAAGTTCCAAAAAAACACTTCTAGAACTTCGCTTCTCCCCCACAAAACTTTATATATCACTTTTTACAACAACAGAAAAAAATATAGAGTACTGTTCATCAAGTCAAACTATCCAAAATTGTACAAAATTTTTTGGATGTTTTCTAAATCTTAAGTTTCTTGGAAACTCATAAACATTCTTTTTTTACAAAGGAAACTCATAAACATCTAATTGCAAATCAAAACCCTAATTACTAAAGTTATAAACTTAAACTATACACTTTAACCTTCGCTGAGGCTCACCACCGTTGGATATGGAACCTCTTTCCCTATCTTTTATTCTCTTTCTCTCTCTCTCTCTCTCATCTTTCTGTCTCCACGTTCACGTACGTTCTCACTCAGAAGCATTTTCCCTAAATGTATAAATAGGTATTTTTAAATTACAAAAACTCAAATTGTTAAAACCAATTAAATCCAAAAATGGGTTAGTTTTTATATGTAAGTAATCATATGAACTAGTTATGAGTACTAGTCTATGATGTCATCAAATAAATGTTGTGGGGGATATATAACAAAGGTTATGCAAGTCATCTTAGTTTGAGCCAAAGTACAGTATCCCATTGATGACTCAAAAACAGTTGAACCGGCCAAGATTTTGGATAGTACACTTTAAGAATATCCCATGCATGCATGTATTTGTGCATCATCGTATTAGCTATGTAAGGATATATGTACGAATGTGTCCTTGTAGTGTGTTACTTTTTTTTGCATTTGGATCTAGAGTTAGATTTCAATTTTTATCTTTTTTTTTGCTTCTCCTCTCGAGGGAAAGTTTTTTACGAGATCAGACCATATGCTACTAATTCTTATAGCGTGTATAGACAAAATATTTTAAAATATTAAATTAAATGAAATATTAATTGTTATAATCTATAAATAATTTTTATGTTAGCTTTTCAAAATTGTATGCAGTTTTTGTGGAGAAGATACTACGGGTTGCACCACAAGTTAGGAAATTATATCTTCTTATAAGAGCATCAGGCGAAAGCACCGCTACTGAGAGGTTCAACGATGAGGTTTATATCATTTCTTACTATACTTTGCGAAGTTTGATTCAATCAAAGAGTCACACATCACCCGACCATAGTAATTGAGGATTTAGCCTCTTAGTCGAGGGAAGAGATAATATTACATCTTTTTGTTTGCTACATTATTATCCTTATATACTTACCCAAAACATATATATATATATATATATATATATATATTTATTTATCTCAATTATTTGTTTTGGCAGCATACTTTGTTTGTTTATTTTTCATATAAACCAATCACCATGTATATATAAATTTGGGTTTAAGATTTTTCAGGTTAATAAACAAATAATCCACCTCATAATTATATTTATGATTTTTTCTTACAACAAAATATTGATGAAGTCAAATTTTGATGTAAATCAATTGTATGGTATTTTAAAATTTTAATTAATATTATATTTTCTGAAGCATTTTTAAAAACAAAATTTATTCAAAATGTAAATATGGTATTCATGTTATTGATATAAGCAAATTAATTCACAATGTATGTTGTCTGAAAGATGTAATTATTTTTGTCCGCAAATTAATTCACAATGTATGTTGTCTGAAGTCATCTAAACATTTAACTACTAACAAAATATGAATTTATTGTTATTCTAAAATCATATTCAAACAAAACTGCAATATTATGCTTTTTTATTATAAATTCCTGCGAAAAGCGTATATATATCAAAAATATTGTTTTTGTTGATAAACTTTATCAAACATCTTCTTATTCAAATTTTACATTTAACATTAACAACTTTTTCAAAAAATTTATAACCCATGAAATTGTTCCAAATGTCTACAGATTTTGGGAAAGGTCCTGTTCAAGGTAGTGAAGGAAAAATATGGATCAAATTTAAATCGGGAAAAATATCATTAAAATCCCCAATTTATTCAAAAGGTTGATTTAAATCATCAACTCATGACGAAACGAAATAAATATCAAACTTATGTTGACTTTCCAAATAAATATTAAACTTATGTTGACTTTCCAAATAAACACCAAACTTTCATTGACTTGGCCATATTAGGCATAACGTTAAGTGAGTTAACAGACCATGTTAATGGGATTAATCTTTTGTTAACAGACCTGCTAATTAAAAATGACAATATTCCTTCTAAACATAAAACAACGTTGTTTTGTCGTAACTGCTCAATAAAATCCCGAGTTTCAAATCATATGAAGATTTAGGGTTAGAGATTTTGCTCGATTTGGGGATCTAAGATTGACTTTAGAGATTTAATTCAATCGTTACGACAAAACGACGTCGTTTTGTTGTTATATAAAACGATGTTGTTATCAATTAACATTTATGTTAACAGTAAATTAACTCCGTTAACGAGATCTATTAACCCACTTAACGTCGTACCTAATATGGTTAGGTCAACGGAAGTTTGATATTTATTTGGAAAGTCAACATAAGTTTGATATTTATTTAGAAAGTCAATATAAGTTTGATATTTATTTAGAAAGTCAATATAAGTTTGATATTTATTTCGTTTCGTCGTGAGTTGAGGATTTAAATCAACGTTTTGAATAAGTTGGGGATTTTAACGACATTTTTCCCAATTTAAATCTTATTTTGGAGAAAATTATTATTGTGAATGGAGACATTGGCTTTGACGATTTGGGTCTTCATCATATAGACCCCTAGTTAGAACATCAGATGGTCCACCAACTTGATGCCATTATTAATTTAGCTGCAACTACTAATTTTGATGAAAGGTAAAATATTATAACATTCAATTTTTTGTTATTACTATGAAATAAATTTTGACTATATATCACCGACGCTAAAAGATGTTGTATGTAACGATTGATATGTGTAGGCCCTGTTCAAAAACGTGGACGCCTAGCCGCCGAGGCGGCCACAAAGGCGCTCAACGGTGGACCTCCGCCGCGAATAACCCAAATCGGCCGTATTAATCGCTTGCTCGAGTAAATCTCCTGTTTGGAAGCTTGGGTGAAGTTATCTTGGCTTAGTTTCTTATAAATCTATTAGATCTATAAAAGTTTGGTACATAAAGCAAAAAAAACAACTAAAAATGGTGAAAAAAAAAATATTAAGACGGCTATTAGGGTTGGATGTCGCAGGGTATAAAGAGGAAGAAGGAAAGAAAATTACGATTTTACCCTTAATTAATAGGGAAATCAAAAAAAATGTGACCAACATGCGGGTAATGCGGGTCGAACTGAGGACTTGTGGAGTTACGCAGAGGAGTTTACCACCAAAGCTAGAGTGATTTTTGAAAAATGAATGCGGTAGTTTGTATATATTATAGATTTTAATATAAAAGCCTTAAAACTAATCTCCGATTAATCCCCGTATAATCTCCGATTTTGTCGCTAGGCGCTAGGCCCACCTCGAGCGCCAGACTAGCGCCTAGCGATGTTTTGAACAAGGTGTGTAGGTCGCTTATTATTATTATTATTATTATTATTATTATTATTTTTAATGATTTAAGAAACGCTTAGTACGTAAGGAATTCTAATATTATTGTGAAACCAATATACATGTTATCAATCAATTCCGAATTTAATATTTAGCCGTCTATATAGATACTAGATAGTATCGATCGATTCTTCATTATTAAATATGGTGTCTATCATAATTTATGGAGTTCTAATAATTCAAATCCAATCAGCATCAATAAATTGGTTCATATCATTTATAGATTTTCTTACTAGAACTTAAAAAAAAAAAATCCAAACAGCATCATCGTCATATCATTTATCATAGATTTTCTATTTCAAAACTTTTTTTTTAAAAAATCATATTTGAATTTTATAACAATGTCAAACTTTAAGATATGTTAATCAATCACAGATATGATGTAGCACTAGGGATCAACACATTGGGTGCTGCCTATGCCCTAAACTTTGCCAAGAGATGTGCATAGGTATATATATATATATATATACACAAAATTGATCAAAGTCTTTGTTCATGTGTCGACAGGTATATATATATATATATACACAAAATTGACAAATAATTCTTTTTTTTTTGTTTGTTTAAGTGAGCTGACAAATACTTCGTGTGATATTAGATCGTAAATGAAGTATATACGTCCAGCAAACTTCATTTCCTTGACAACTTTCCAACACTTTCGAGACAATCTTTTAGCATTTATCGTTCATGTTCTTGTCTGTTTAAAACCGAATAGTCTAATAAATTTCAGTTTTATTTCGGCTTTTTAATTCATGATTTTAACGTCCAAATCCAAACCGAGTAAAATTTGGCACCCGTTTTCAACTTGACCAGATATTGAAAAAATATTCTAAATCAGATCTGATCCATAATTTAATTTTCTAATAACATTATTATGTATATATATAGCTTATGTATGTGGTGAAAAATCGGGATTGGTAATGGAAACGCCATACCGTATGGGTGAGACGTTAAACGGAGCCATCGGCCTAGATATCAATCAAGAGCAGAAGTTTGTTAATGAGAAACTTAGCAAGCTTCAAGCAACCGGAGCTTTGCCCGAGACCATCACACAAGCCATGAAGGATTACGGACTTAGAAGGTGATCCTTTTTTTTTTGTCACAGTAAAAAAAAAAAAAATACCGCCCTAATATAAATCACCAAGTTCATACGTACTCGTTTTATTTGTCAGATCAATAAAGGAAAAAAGAAATGATTTGTCACTTCGTGAACTGATTTAAAAAGTCAGTTTAAACGCGTCTGAATCCCATTGTATAATTGCATGATGTGTCTCTTTAATAGTTGTACTAGGTTATGAACCCACGCTACGCGTGGGTCTATTTTTAGAATTTCTAGTAAATTTTTGTGTGACTAATAATATTTGTTGAAAATTCTGAAATATATGTCTACTTATTGTGTATAGTTTAAATTCCTTGAATTTTAATTGCTTGATTAGTGTAGAGTTATTGCCATGGAAGTGGATTAGCTTAAATTAGTGATCTTAGACCTAAGGATTAGCAAATGATTGATTGTATTAGCATCATAGACTATCCTTTGACCACCCAAGTCAATAACCTTAACCCAAAGGCTTATTCATTTAGTATTTTCGTCTTTGACTTTAACCCATATGGCGCCGTTGCCGGGGATCGAACCCGGGTCACCCGCGTGACAGGCGGGAATACTTACCACTATACTACAACGGCGCCAAATTGATTAAGAGGTTTTTCTATCAATTAATATTTCCTCAAGGTCCAAAAACCACAATCTAATGGTTATCGTTTATAGCACTTAAGGGTCGAATCCACAGGGAACTAGAGATCTAATACACTAAGAATACACAAAATTTCTTAATCTAAGCAAATATAGGATTGGTTTTAAACTAACAACCTAAATGAAATGAAAACGAAAGGAACTAAAATGCAAATGAAATAAACAAACCAAAAGCAATTGACAAAGCTAAACAAGTGTCTAAGCTAAGCAATAACCCATAAACATAAAGCAATAGCAAAATAAATGAGAAAGATGCAATTTATAAAAGTCAACAAAAAGTCAACGAAAGTCAACAAAAAGTCAAAGACGAAAATACTAAATGAATAAGCCTTTGGGTTAAGGTTATTGACTTGGGTGGTCAAAGGATAGTCTATGATGCTAATACAATCAATCATTTGCTAATCCTTAGGTCTAAGATCACTAATTTAAGCTAATCCACTTCCATGGCAATAACTCTACACTAATCAAGCAATTAACATCAATTTCCATTGGCAATCACAAGACTAATATGCATTAATTTCAAGCCTAACTAACCACCTAGCACCCTAATCATCAATTTCCATTGGCTAGGAATGCTAAGCACTCAGTAAGTTCTTTCGGGAATTTCATCGAACACCTTCCGGGCATGAAACTTCCTATGATCTAGACTAGCTTAATCAAGACTAATCTAGCACTAAGAGCACCTAGAGAGTAAGGATATATTAAGACTAAGTCCTAAGCATCACAAATCATCACCTAACCACCCTAATCTACTTGACCCAAAAGCTCTAAGAAGACTACTCACTTAAAGCCATGAAAATCCAAGGAGTTGACACTAATCCTTGAAGATTTATGTTAGAAGAAGAGTATAAGAGATAGATAGAAGTTGAATCTAAAGAAATACTTATATAAAAGCAAGAATCACAAAGGTTTGAACTTGATTACAAAGAGAAATTAAGAAAACTAGGCTTAGGTAGCATAAGAAATCTAGAAATTAGGTTTAGACACATTTATAGGAAAAGAAAACGAACCGGGTCAACAAGGAACAAACCGAGTTTTGACCCGGTTTAAGTACCCAATCGACCAGGCAATCGACCAGTCAATCGACCTAGCAATCGACCAATTGGTCGACTGCTTCCTCGATTCCTTCTCGTCCGCGGGTCTGGTTTGGTCCCAATCGACCAGTCAATCGACCAACTGCTCTATTGCTTTCATCCTCCTCTTGATTCTTTGATTCTTCACTTCTTTTAACGTCATTTGCTTCTAAAACTCAATGCCCCACTCCAAGAACCTAAAAGTAAGAAATGCTATGGAAATATGCACCTAAGAACCTAAACAAGAATGCAAAATGATGAAAAACCAAGAGAAACAAAGCTTAAAAAGGAGCAAAAACACAAGATATCAAGAAACTTAGCAAGCTTCAAGCAACCGGAGCTTTGCCCGAGACCATCACACAAGCCATGAAGGATTACGGACTTAGAAGGTGATCCTTTTTTTTTTTTGTCAACAGAAGGTGATCACTATTTACACTTTAGTTTTGTTACCAAACTATTTTGAAAATAAATTTGCACAAAAAAAAAAAAAAAGTATTTTGAAAATAAACTTGAGGAGGATTATGGTTCATAACTATTATTTTCAAACGAAATTGCTAATTTGGGAGGGGGACAATAGTACACCTGAAAAACGAGTATCATATATTTTTATATATTGGCCAATGAAAAAAATTATGAACAATCTTTTTACCAGAAAGAATTTGTGAATGTTATGAAAATTTAAAATTTCGTTATATTGAAAACATATTTTATACTACCAAAAGATATCTCGAAACAATATATGTTATAAACATTAACTTAATGTCTTAAAAACTTTTTGATACTGTATGAAACTTTACGAAAACTTATTACAAATTTGAAAACTTGTAAACCTACTTTAACAAAAAAAAAATCATTGTAAAAGCTTTAAAAATATATATAAAATCTTTCGCAAATTTGCTAAAAATTATGTTTCACATTTCAAGGAACACAAGATGAAACATCGCCACCAAAATATAAAAATTTAAAACATATGACCAATATTTGTCATCTTTTTGATATTTCCGTGAAGAAAATACAATAATATGAGTTCCTAAATAAATATGAGAGCATGATATAGTATTTGAGAATATTGATTTGTTACCTCATCGTCTAATAAAATTCTAAATCTTCGGTATATCTATAATTTATTAAATAGGGCAAAGATGTACGGATGGCCAAACACATACGTGTTTACGAAAGCAATGGGGGAAATGATAGTAGGGGTAAAAAGGGAGAATATGTCGGTCGTGATAATTCGTCCTTCAATTATTACCAGCACTTTCAAAGAACCATTCCCCGGTTGGACCGAGGGCATTAGGTAAAATCCAAAAACAAAAATTAATTGGTTATTTTAAGTCTTTCATAACAATGAAGTAACGACACTTGAAAAAAAATGCAAGTAACGACTCTTTATTGTATAGGACAATTGATAGTCTAGCTGTTGGATACGGTACAGGCAAACTCACATGTTTTCTTGGTGATCTTAACGCTACATCGGATGTGGTACCTACTTTCATCTTCCTATATATATGTGAAATTTTCTGTATAATATGATAGTCACCACATAATAAAACTTCATAAATATATTAGTGAGTTGTTTTTATTTGATACATTCTACGTATTTGATGGACCAGATACCTGCGGATATGGTTGTTAATACAATGCTAGTATCAATGGCTGCTCAGGCTGGTGGACAGAAAGAGATGATTTATCATGTGGGTTCTTCGATGAAAAATCTATTTAAAAATGAGAAAATGCCGGAAATAGCATACCGGTATTTTACAACGAAACCATGGACCAACAAAGAAGGGAAGGCGGTTCGGGTCGGGAAAGTAGATGTTTTAAATTATATGCCTAGTTTCCATAGATACATGACCATTCATTATCTACTTCCTTTGAAGGTAATGTTTCTGACCATTTGCCGTGATTTAAATTTATATTTCGAATAATCAGAAATTTCCTAATTATAGATATGACTTATTGGTCTATAGGGACTTGAGTTACTAAACATGGTACTTTGTAAGTCGTTAGAGAAGAAATTGAGGGATCTCAGTAAGAAGATAAATTTTGTATTGCGGCTTGTCGATCTCTATCAGCCTTACCTCTTTTTCTATGGAATGTAAGTGTTTATTTATTATTTTTTTTTTCTTCTAATCTCAATTTGGATTGCTCCTTTTGACCTGACCCACTACAGTAACATATATGTATCATATAGATATTCGAATAACTAAATTACATATACACGCAGATTCGATGATACAAATACGGAAGAACTGCAAAAACTATTGCCAGTGACAGGAGTGGAGACCGACATTTTCTATTTTGATCCGAAGATTATCAATTGGGACGACTATTTTGTGTATACACATATTCCTGGGCTGGTTAAGTATGTCTTCAAATGATTTTATATATTATTCGTATATTTTTCTTATTCTGGCCCAAGGAATATATATGTGATTAAGTATGCTAAGCCAACGTACTTGCTTTGTTTTTTTTTTTGGCAACGACAACTGTACTTGCTAAGACCATGATATTCTCATATTCATCATTACATGTCAGTATAGGCCTGGACAAAAATATGGATCCACATACAACCGAACCGAACCGAACCGAACCAAAATTGATGGGTTCGGTTCTGGTTCTAGTGAAAATATCGATTGGATCTTGAATCAAATATCCATGGGTATCGGTTCGGTTCGGGTAGGAACCGATATCCATTCGGGTACCTGAAAAATATAGCCCATTAACCTATATTTATATAACCCAAAGTTCCAAACCCATCAAATCCTAAACCTAACTACCCAAGCCCAATAGCCCACCATAAACCTAACACAAAGTCTCTCTTAGCCTCTTATATATTCCTATCTGCACCCAAACCTAAAAACCCTACTTTGTTCTCTCTTTCTCAAAGACAAAGAGCAGACAAAAACTCTCTCTTGTGTTTTGTGGTATCTTTAAAACTTTGAATATCTTTTGACCTAATACTTTCCAAGTTTCAACTATTTTTTGGATTTGTAATGGTATAATGACTAATATGTGATGTTGTATTATATACTTACATAATTGCATTTGAATATTGCATTATGATTCTATTATTATTTTCGGTTTAAAAAATACCCGAAACAATTTGGTTCCTACTCGGTTCCAAAATTTACTACCCAAACCGAACCGAACCGAATAGGAACCGAACTGAACCGATTTTGATTTGGTTCCAATATGGTTCCTAAATCTCAGAACGAAAATATTAGGAACCGAATGGTTCGGTTCTAGAAGCGAACCGAATACCCAAACGCGTATATACTATTTGTTCTTCATATAATAATGAGTACAATATACAGTAAAACTTCTATAAATTAATACTCAATAAATTAATAATCTCTATAAATTAATAAATTCTCTGGATCCCGAGTTGGGACTAATGTAAAAAATGACTTAAGTCGATAAATTAATAAAATAATAATTTTTTTGAAATTCTTATGTAAACATATGGTCTCATCAATATCATAAATTAATAATTGTATAAACTTCAATTCGTAATATCTTTATATATATTATAATGTAAAATATTTAGTGAATTATGACTCTGCTATTATTTTTCTTTTAATTTACACTAATTTTTGGTATAGTTTATTTTTAACATTTTTACTACATCAAAAACTTTTTTTGTTGTTATCTAGACATAATAATTTTTTATTCTTTGTAACTGGTTTAGAAAATAATGATTATAAAGCAATTTCAGAAAAAAAGCTTTTTTAAATTACAAAATTAGCCGAAACTCTCTATAAATTAATACTTTTATAAATTAATAGAATTTCACGGTCCCAACACTATTAATTTATAGAGGTTTTAGTGTAGTAAACATTTCTTAGCTACCTTCTACTTCAATGATAACTTTTTTTTTTTTTTTTTTTATCTCAATATTAATTTATCGCAACCTCTAGCTCGAAAATGTCCATCTTGCTTGCAAGTTAATTGTGTTGAATGCGACTAATTATTGTTAGAAATCTGCTAGCTATTATATGATGTGTTAGTATATTTACCATTTTTGACTATACTTCTCATTGTGAAATCAATGTTTTATCGAGTCTTTTTAATAGTTATTTTGTCGTTTCAGGTAAAAAGTGTTTAGACTAAGATTGAAGTTTTATTTTATGCAAACCGGATAAAAAACAAGGAAAATAAGGAAATCGATCACTTGTTAGACAACACATTTTTGTTTTCCAGATTTCAGCTGTCAGATTCAAGTTTCGGAGAGACTCTAACCCTACATCTTTTGAAAAAAAGATGTTGTTATGCAATTTTGTTCATTGGTGTGTTTAATTATTCTTTCAAGCTTACGAAGAGATGAACATACTAAATGATGTATAGAACAAATAGAAGTCGAAGGCCTTGATTCGTAGAGAAACTTTTTGCAGCAAAATTCATTTAATGTAACCTTTGTTCACATAAATTTGATCCCATTTTGTTTTCGAGTCTCTGCCTTGCCGTAGGAGACTCTACTTCTCCTTTTTCCGGTAAAGCTTTCAAGAAGGTGATTCGTCCCTTTGTTTCGGCATCTCTTTACCTATATCATTAAATCCTCTTTGAGACGTGGCTTTTTAGACTTCAGTCCTTATCTGAGCCATCGGAGATGCTGAGGAAGCTGATGCAGATAAGACGGTGGAGTTCAGAGATAGGTGGAGAAAGCCGGTTGAGTTTTATAAGCAGTGGCCCTCTCTTCGAGTGATTGGTGTGGAAGTCGAAACTAACACAATCGAGATTTGTCTAGAGTTTTAATTTAGGGATACGATAAATGTGAATTCTCAAAGAACAACAGAAACAATTGTAACCAAAGATGGTGTTCTTGATCTTATTGATGAAAAAAGTAGTTTTGATCGTACAAGAGTTTGATCGCAAAAGAAAAGATGTTTGTGCTATGAGAGCTTTGCGTAGTGTAAATTCTAGAGCGATATTGCTTGCCTTCTGCTAGAGCCTTGAATCTCTTTATATAGGGGTGATAAACCGCCTCTCCAGCGATATTCTCGGAAGATTTCCATTTATCTTGAAGTCGGCTCAGAATATCGCGGATTAGGATAGTTTCCTTATTTTTTGGGGGTTTTCGGAAGGTTTCCTGATTTGAGTTGATCTTTCGAGATTCTCCCCTATCATTTCCGGGTCTATCGGAAATGATCCTTCGGAAATGACGCCGTGCTTGGAAATGATACTTTGAAGATGAATATTTACCAAGTCTTTGCCTCGGGTGATGATGAAGACTTCGCCTCGGAGAACTTGTGCAATCGGCTCGGGTATACAGGAGAGACTAGCTCGGGTACCCCGAGCTGTCTTGTTCGAGTACCCCGAGGCGATGGGCTCGGGCACTCCGAGACGATTGGGCTCGGGTATCCCTAATGTCGTGTCCGGGTACTTCCGAGGCGATGGGCTCGGGTATCCCTAGGTTGATTAGGTGGATAACCCCGGGTGGATGATGCGATATCCCGAGGTGATCTCTGTAAAACTCCCGAGGTGTTCTAAGTCTGGCTCGGCGCCAAAGGATGGAATCCGACCCCAACAATTGGTGGTCTTGTGCATTGTGTGCTCCTTTGGTTTATTTTCTTAGTTTTATGAGAAGTCTTTTTTAGTTTTTATGACGTTAGTGTTTGTCTTTATAAAGAAAACTTACACGATTATAACTCTCGACCTCTCCAAATAATTTAGTTGTCCTATTATTTTCTTACTTAAAACGCATACAATGTGGACTAAGGAGATCGTAAGTGTTCTTCAGTATCTTGACAACAAATCTATATTGGTGATCGGAGCTACTGACTTGGCCCACACAGCTGTGGTCCAGTGGTAGTTGAAAATTGGGGAAAGGTTGGAAGGAACTAACCCAGGTTCGATCTACGCTGGAAACAAAAAAACACATTTGTGTGGAAGTCTGAGCTTGGGCCAAAAAGCTCAAGCAGTTTACCTGGTAGTCCAGTAACAGGCGATCTGGTTACCCCCTATCATTAGTCGGAAAGTATTCCAAACTCGGGTCAGACCGTCAGACAGTGTGGTGGCCGGGGAGTAGTCCACTCTGAAGCACTTCGGTGCGTTTCTACCGGGACTAGTCGAATCAGCCGATAGGATTTATCAAAAAAAAACTACTGACTTCTTAGGAAAGAGTATTGATCTATATCTCTATGTCTAATTGTCTTTAGATATATTGGCAATAACGCTTCTATAAATTTTGTAACGTCCATTAATTAGTTTTTTTTTTTTTTACAAGGGGTATTTGCTAATTAACAAATCCTTTGAATTGATTTTGGTCATATTTATTAAATAAGTAACACGTTTATTTATTAGGAAAGTACCACTGAGTTGATAAATTAACATTTGTGGATACAGTTTGCTACGTACAATTATCGGAAATTTTGTAAAATTAATTACATGCATGCATGTATTTTTGTAGATCATCGGATTAGTAATGTATATTAGAGACCTATAATGTAAACATATTATATAGGTCGTAAATGTACAAATGTGTCCTTGTAGCGTGTTATTTTTGTTGTCGATTGGATTTAGATCATTTAAAAAAAATTCACCTCTCGGGTTAATTTTAATAGTAGGAAATACTGTAACTGCGTGTGGAGTCAATTTCATTCAGAAAAAAAGAGAATCAATTTCATAAAGAGGATGAAAGCAATATCAACATCGAAGCAGCTGGATCGACATGTGTTCAAAAATAAAATAAAAACTTTTTTGTTTATCAAGAAGATATACATTAAACTTCAAATAAATATTGTTTTTTTTTTCTTTTGAAATTTGTAATAAGTATTGTTAGTCGTTCTTAACTCTTATGTTAGCTTTCTTTTAACTTGAATGCAGTTTTTGTGGAGAAGATACTAAGGTTGCACCAAACTTGAGGAAACTATATCTTCTTCTTAGAGCATCAGACGAAAAATCTGCTACTGAGAGGTTCAACAAAGAGGTTTAATATCCACTTTTTACTACAATTTGCTAATTACTTTGATTAACTAGACCAAACACCTTGTTATTCAAAATTAAATATTGCTAGAAATATTTTAAAATTGTAATGTACCTACATTTAAATAATATTGCTTCAGTATGAATATTGAAAATGGCCTCCAAATGTGGTTAGCATCTAGGATATGAAACCAAGTTTTTATGTTAGCATTTTAGATTAAAAACTCTTTATCTAAACGATGCACTTGTTGTAAAACAGTCATTTTTACTTTTGAATATAATTTAACATTAGATTCAAAAAAAAAAAAAAGAATATTGAAAATGATACTTCGAGTTTTTAGGAGCTTATGTCCAAATATTGTAAATAAATATACTGAGATTTACCTAAAATGACTCTAAACTTAGCTAAAATAACTCAAATGATACACGGTTTATTTGGTTTACTAGACTAACCCATATTTTTGGTAAAAAGTCTAATTAACCTTCTTGAGTAACATTAATAACAATTATGCCATTATATTTTAAATAAAACAAAAAAAAAGAAACAAAACTAATATGTAAATAAAGAAAATTTTAAACGTGGCAAGAAGGCCATAATGTGTTACAAAGCCCATTTATGACAAATAGAGAAGAGAAAAATATCCAGCCGACGAACTCGTTTCCAGAAAAATTTCCGGCCGAACGACATTTAGGGGGTGTTATTGGTTTATGATTTAAATAGAGTTTTAATGACTTTAATTGTTATGTAGAATCTATTTTTATTCGATCAAGATTTTGTTAAACTCTCTTAAAATTTGGTGTTATTAGTTTGTGACTTGTAAAAAATCATTTAAAATCCTAATGAATATGGTGTTATTGGATTAAGAGTTTTATAAAGTCATTAAAAATTTTGTGTTATTCAACTAAAACAAAATAATCTATGATTGTTAATGACTTATTGTAGTAATATCCACTTTTTACTACAATTTGCTAATTACTTTGATTAACTAGACCAAACACCTTGTTATTCAAAATTAAATATTGCTAGAAATATTTTAAAATTGTAATGTACCTACATTTAAATAATATTGCTTCAGTATGAATATTGAAAATGATACTTCGAGTTTTTAGGAGCTTATGTCCAAATATTGTAAATAAATATAAGTATCGATCTTAGAGCGATGCTAATTAATAGAAATGTTATAACCTTGAATTGTTCCAAATGTCTGTAGATTTTGGGAAAGGACTTGTTTTGAGGTGGTGAAGAAAAAGTATGTGATCACTAATGTGAATGGAGACATTTTCCTTGATGATTTGGGCCTTCATCATCAAGACTCCGAGTTGGAACATCAGATGGTCCACCAAGTAAATTAATACTATTATAACCAAATTTTATTCTTATCAAAATTTAAGAAAAGAAAAAATAAATTATAAGTGAAATTTCTAACAATGTGAAACTTAAAAAATGTTAAATTAATCACATATGTACCACTTGGGATCAACACATTGGGATCTACCAAAGCCCCGAATTTTGCCAAGAGATATCCTAAAGTTTAAGTCTTTGTTCATGTTTCCACATGTATACACACATACTCACACAAAATTGACAAATAATTAATTTTCTTGAAAAAACTTAGCCAGCTTCAAGCCACCGGAGCCTTGACCGAGACCATCACACAAGCTATGAAGGATTTCGGACTCACTAGGTGATCCCTAGTTACATTTTAGTGTTGCTATCTACTTCATCTATTAAAATTCATAATTTCTTGAATATAAAATAGGGCAAAAATGTACGGATGGCCAAACACATACGTGTTCACGAAAGCAATGGAAGAAATGTTGGTAGGTGCAAAAAGGTAAAATATGTCGGTGGTGATAATTCGTCCTTCGACTATTACCAGCACTTTCAAAGAACCATTCTCAGGTTGGACCGAGAAAATCAGGTAAAATATGAAAAAAAAAAATTAACTGACTAATATCAAATTATTAACTAGTGAAGTACCAACACTTTAATTTATATATAGGACTGTGGATAGTGTAGTTGTTGGGTATGGTACAGCAAAACTCACATGTTTCCTTGGTGATCTTAACGCTATTTCAGATGTCGTATCTACTTTCATCTTTCTACATACACATTTGTGATTTTCTGTATAAGATTATAGTGTCCGCATAGAGAAACTGCATAAATATATTATTGAATTGTTTTATAATAATTTGATGGACTAGATTCTTGCAGACATGGTAGTCAATGCGATGCTAGTATCAATGGCTGTTCGGGCTGGTAGACAGAAAGAGATGATTTATCATGTGAGTTCTTTAATGAAAAATCTATTAAAATGAGATAATGCCGGAGATAGCATACATGTATTTCTCAAACAAACCATGGACCAACAAAGAAAGGATGGTGATTCGGGTCAATGATATAAAGGTTTTGAGTTCTATGCCTAGTTTTCATAGGTACATGACCATTCATTACTTACTTCCTTTGAAGGTAGTATTTCGAACCATTTGTCATGTGGTGAACTTATATTTTAAGACAAGGGTCCAGGAGATGGGACTAGCAAAAGGGTAAACTGGACATGGTTAGAGTTATTACGGATCCTAAAGAGGAAGCAAAATTCACTGTTAGCAAGCTATTACTTGGTTTGCACAAAAAAAAAAAAAAAAAAAAAAAAAGCAAGCTATTACTTGGAGAATTGTGGCTAAAAGCAAGCAGAGTTCCGTACGAAAAGGACTATGATGATATTGTCCTCTTATGCTAATTTATTATGTATGAGTTAACGTACTTAACAAAAAAGTATCTGCCAAATTCTCTATTATTCGTCTATTATTCCTCTACCTCTAAACTACCAAAAAATAAAATCTATAATATAGATAGTTAATGGGATAATAAGAAGTTTAGATCTCAGTCAGTTGGTAACAATACCAATATACCATGTGCTACATATTTCAAATCTAAAGAAAAGAAAATTATCTAATGTGTCGTCATAATGCTGTTCAAATCAAAACTAAATTATTATCTTACTAATTAAAATGGTCAACTAATCAACAAAAAAAATATTGAACAGTTTGACATATTGCTAATAAATTAAATCATTTTAGTATGGTATATAATCTATTAGTATTTAATTTTGAAGATATTTTATAGCCTATATAAATCTCACTTAAGTTCCAAAAAAACATAGAACAAGAAAAATGGTTGTTTATGTCGATAAAAACTTTTCACCAGCTTGTTTACTGGTTTTACTTCTTTTTGTTGTCTCATCATATGCAAAGTTTAGTACCATGGTTACAACAGATGAGATCCGCACCTTATGCACCAAAGCAGGTGTCAAATCTTCATTGTGTTTTGAGGTTCTAAAAGCAACTCCTGAAATTGCTAAACTAGATTTTTCTGGTCTCGCCAAATATTTGATTAATTATCATGCTCAAAATATTTCGGATACGCTGAAGCAATTTAAATTATCAGGAGGCTATATACCGGATATTGATTCTGAATATCGCTTATGTAAAGAATTATATAAAGATGCTCTCGACAAATGTCCTTATGCCCTCAAATATTTGGCTGCCAAAGACTATTACAACTTCAAATTTATGGTAGCTCAAACGATGGGAGATATGAATAATTGTATTTATGATGAGTTGTCAACAATGAAGCCAGTACCACAATTTTTTATAACGAAAACTAATGATATTCAAGAAATTGGTTACTTTATCATAGTATTTGTCGATTGTTTCATACTAAATGAACCAATAGACTGTGGTAATTCTCGCGATCTATAATTATAATAATATTTAGTATGGTTCTTGTCTTTATCCCTAAAAAAGTAATAAAGATGTATGATTTTATCCCTAAAAAAGTAATAAAGATGTATGATTTTATCCTTCACATTTATGTTTCGAAAATAGCAAATGCACCCTACGATAATCAATCCTAGGGCTAGTTCAAATCTAGTTAGATTCTCAAACCATTTTGCTACTTTAACATTTTGACAGTATCGTCAATTTTATTCATGCATAATGTTTTTTCTTTATTCTAAAACATGAATACGCACAGTTATTAGTAATAATAAGATATCAATATTACACTAGCTATTACTGTCACAACCAACTAGCGGCAGAGATCATAATTAATAAACTATGAGATAAGGAATCACACAAATTAAAACATTGAAAGCATGAAAACAAGAGTAGAGATTCTAGTATCTAAAAGCATCACAATCATGGTTACGTGTTGAAATCTATGAGTACGCTCCCGCGTGTACAACGTTGTTGTGATGGTCGTTTTTGTTTAGGGATTTTTAAGTCTCGTACTTGTATTATATTGTGTGCTTAATTAAACTTCGTTTTCTTTAACATATTTCCGTGTATGTTGTGCAAGATGCAAAACATCTCTTTACGTAATTAAGTTTCCTTTCAATCTCATGTCATTAAGCTTTTTCAAAATGTGAACGTATTGAAGATTCTTTAAATCCTTTAACAAAGGGAAAAAGATTCCTTAAAACAAAACAGGTTGGAACAATAAAAAAGATTGACAAAAAAATTCCAATATTGGTTTTAACAAGTGGTAATACTTCATATATAGTAGAGGAAAGGTTGGTCATGACCATCGAGAAACATGTAGACCAGGCCATGTGATGTAATTTGAAGATGCTAATTCGTTCGTATTCAACATATTAACAATGAGCAGGGGATTTTTTTTGGGCATGTATAGGTTGGACAGAGCATCTGAGGTGTTACGTTGAGTAGCAGACATGAATTTGACGTAACGAAAAGAAGGACAAGAAAATGTGAGATAGTGATTAATCATAGCAACTCTGATTGTAACGCTCCGACCACCACGCCTCTTTTAATGGGCCTCACGTCCTCTTTCGGGTCCGTGGGCCATCCGTATCTGATACGTACGTGAGACTTTAAAACTTGGTTATCGAAGCTACACTATAAGAATATTGGCTTTTAATAGCACAATACTATAGCGTTTTGTTCACAAATGCTATTATAAGTTATAGGACGAGTTTAAGATAGCGTTTGTAGTTTTGGAAACGCTATTAATACTCTTAACAGATAAAAATATAAACATGCGCCTAATAATTTGGGTTTCTAAGTATTTATAGCATAGTTTTTAATAGCAGAATTATCAGGAAACGCTATTAAAAGTGAACCGGGAAAACCTAAAAATAATTGGCCTTGAACCGAAACTAAATTTCCTTTTCCCTCTGAAAGTCTCGATATTTTCTTAAGTATAGCTCAGAGAACTCAAAACAAGCTCTCTTACATTGTCTCGCTCGATTCACTCTCTCACTCTCTCACTCGATTCAATCTCTCACTCGATTCAAGCTCTCTTACAATCTCTCATATCATTCGATTCAAGCTCTTTGTGTTTACGGGATCTACTCGATTGGTGTTGCATCTCTCTAACTATAAACGGTACTTGTGTGAAATTTCGTCTCGATTTAGGGTTTTTAAAAGTTGTAATTGATTCCAGTCGATTATTACCTTTGTTTGCAGGAAGATTTCGGCTTATTTTGTCACGGTCAAAGGTATGTTAGATTGTTAGGGTTTCAATTTGGGTTTCAAATTAGGATTTCGATTTGGGGATAATCGATCTGGGGATAATTGGGGTTTTCAATTTGGTTATTATTCTGTTTCTTTCTATTTGCAGAGAGCTTACTATACAATCTCCTGTTTTCAGGACTCTCATCGATGAAGTTCTTCTCCGATCAAAACCTCTCTTACGCTGATATTCTTCTCCCTCACGAAGTAAGTTTCGCTCCCAATTTTCTTCACTGATCTTCTTCACCGTCTAATCTCGTAGTTCTGACTAAAATCGCTGATTTTCTTCACCGTCTAATCTCGTAGTTCTGACTGAAATCGAAGCTCGTTGTTTCAGGCTCGTGCTAGAATCGAAGTCTCTGTTCTTAATCTCGTACCTAATTCGAGATGTTCTGGGTTTTTGAAAATTTGGGGAATAAAATTGAAAATTCTCGTTGGAACAGATCAATAGGAAGAGAAGCAATAGCTGTATAAACCAAGGGATACTCACAGATGTTTCATATATCTTCCTCTCTACTTCATTTACTAAGAGTTTTCAATTTGGGTTTCAAATTGGGATTTCGATTTGGGGATAATCGATTTGGGGATGATTGGGGTTTTCAATTTGGTTCTTATTCTGTTTCTTTCTATTTGCAGAGCCAGTGTGGGTGGCTTGAGCTCTAGGTACAAAAACAGTGTGGCTTGAGCTCTGAGTTGCTGAAAATTCTTGAAGGTAGTTTCTGCTCCATTTCTTACTCATATGATTTTTATATTTATCTGAGAAGTTGAGAATGTCCTGTATTCTAACCATTATATTTTCCTCTTAAATGTGTCTGCCTAGATCCCTACAGGAAAGTTTCAGGTGAGATATTGGCGAAATTATACAACTTTCTTTAACCGAGATACTGTTTTGCATGTTTTTAACAATATGCTCTCCAACAGGTTGAGGAGATTTACAACTTTTCGCAAGATGACCTCTTAACTGAGGATATATATATATATATACTAGACACCCATGCTGAAGTTTTTGTCTGGGTTGGTCAATGTGTGGATCCCAAGGAAAAGCAAACTGTATTTGAGATTGGCCGAGTAACTATTTCCTTATCAACTTTGCTTCTCGTTTTGATTCTCTCTCATTATTGTACTATTTGTTCATCAAGACAGTTTATGGGCAGGAATACATAGATCTTGCTGGATCCTTGGAAGGCTTGTCTCCTAATGTTCCACTCTACAAAATGAATGAAGGGAACGAGCCATGCTTCTTCACCACTTACTTTTGTTGGGATCCACTAAAGCAATCATAAGTTTTCTTGTCCTTGATATATGTTTTGTTTCATCTTCTTCGGTGAGTGCCATGAAAATGTGTCTGCTTTCCATGAAGGTGCTAGTCAGGGACTTAGTGTTGAAGAGGGATTTAGATAGTATAACTCTCTGCGTGTACCTCGCGGATTTTCCTTTGCACTTACCTTTCTTCAATGTTTTAAAACTGTGATATAGGCACAAGGAAACTCATTCCAGAAAAAGGCAGCGTTGTTATTTGGCACTCACCACGTTGTGGAGGTATTACACCTCTGCATTTTCAGTTTTGTTAATTAGGACAATGGAACAAACCCCCTTATTACTTTCCGGCTACTTTGGTTCATGATATTTGTCCTTTCGCTGCTGCAGGATAAGTCTAACGGTGGAAACCAAGGACCAAGGCAAAGGGCTGAAGCACTAGCTGCCTTAAATTCTGCTTCAACAACTTACCACGTGCGAAAGAGTGGAAACCAAGTTCAGAAATTCAGACCATTGATGATGCATTAGGTAGTCTTGTGGCTTGGCCTAGTGATAAACTTTTTTTATGTGATGATGTTTGAAAAAACTTGTTGTGGTAGTAGAGAACCTTAGTGTGTGGATGTTGCCTTAGTAGAGAAACCTGTTGTGTTGACTTTTATGTTATGTTTGGATTAATGTTATGTTTGGATTTTATGGAGTATTCATATTCTAAAATGGGGTATTCAAAAACAGGTTATCAAATTGTGTACCAATAATAACGAAAAATCGTTTATATCTAACGCTATTATTATTCAAAACAATAACATTTATAAAACGCTATTAAAGATAATACAATAATAGCAGGACATAAAACCGCTATAAAAAGTGGCGGAGCTATTATAGCGTGCGATGATATAGCGTTTGGTAAAACGCTATGGTATCTATCAATAGCGTTTTTCGACCGCTACGAAAAGCCAATATTCTTGTAGTGCTACAAATCACCACATGATCTTTCCCTGTGTTTTGTCCTCACTCACACAGTTCCGACAATAGCTTCCGGAAGGTCACCTATCCTGAAATTGTTCCATCTGAAGCACCCTTAACTGTAGAGTTCTCTCAGGACAGTTGACCAAAAAGATAAGTGCCTTTTGATGACATAGGTGGCCAAATTAATTCTTTTAGACTTCTCCCCATGCACCACCATATTCCTGAAACCAGAGTGCTACAATTCACCCCCACTAATAGATCGCAATGTCCTTGTTGCGGACCAAGTCCGTCACCTCGACGGTGTAAGCCCTCTTGACTCTACAGTCGCCTGGGTTTGGCTCAGATACCATTTATAAAGCCCCGACTATCATCTCTTTTAATGGGCCACACGTCCTCTTTCAGCCCGTAAGCCCACCATCTTCCGACGGTCGGTACGCTATGTCCGAGAACCTTTAAAGAGTTGTTACCGACCCTACAAATCACCACATAATCTTTCCTTGTATTTTGTCCTCACTCACACAGTTCCGACAAACACTTATCGGAAGGTCACCATCCTGAAATTGCTCCAGCTCAAGCACCCTTAACTGTGGAGTTCTCTCAGGACAGTCGACCGAAAAGATAAGTGCCCTTTGGTGACATAGGTGGCCAAATCAATTATTTTAAATCTATGCGCATGTACCACCATATTCCTGAAACCGGAGTGTTACACTGATATCATATAGAACTATCCTCATAGTTTAGAAGCTCTTCTATTTTTTGTTTAAAATATGTAATTTAAATTATGTAATAGGACAACGGTATTTAGAAGCTCTTACATAGACCTATATATAGAGATGAGAGTTTACAAATATCAGAAATGAAGAATAATGTATGGTTTCAAGATTTAGAGTTCAAGAAAATAATGCTGCTATTAATTTCTCTCATAAGCTCATGTCACTAATACGTTTACAAAAGGATGTGGGAGGGGCATAGGACTAATTCTTGAAGAAAGGGTGTCCCGTAGGTAGGGTTCTCCCAGATTTTTAAAAGGCCCCGAAGCAATGGGCCTATACCCGCGTGACCAAAGAGATAAAGCTGAGCAATTCTGCGTTTTAGGGAGAATTGTAACAACCCTCTCCCACAATTGTGGGTTTTTTTGTTTTAACATTAGGATTAAGTCCATGTGATTGGTAAGCCACAAAAACGTCAAGGCCTAGTCATTGTTGACACATGTATATGTAAATATGTAAGCATCTCTCTCTCCGTTAAGATAAGTAAACCCTTGCCGCTTTTGCCGAGAGAAATAAATAAAGAGAAATAATTTTCATGAGTCTTTGCTATCGCCGTTATCGTCTTGTTCATGTCTCTTTCACCACTAATCGTGTTGTGTTTTCTCAGCGACCACGTTGCCTTGGTCGGCGAATAAGACAAGTATGGGAAGAAATTGGTTGTGACGGAGACATTGGAAACGGAGATGGAGGAGACATCACATATGTTAACCGTTCAACCCTGGAACCAATGGCAATGGAGATGAGATCATTCCACAATGCCGGCAAAGCACTGATGAGTCTATTTTGTAGCCTAGTAGAGATGGTGGTATGGAGATCAGTTGAAGGGAAGAAAAAGAAGCAAGAAGCAAGAAGAAGGGAAAAGTGGAAAGGAGGGAAAGACCAAGTTTCAAAGAAGGGTGTTT
>NW_003302551.1:11060549-11065496 GCF_000004255.2 Arabidopsis lyrata subsp. lyrata
AAGTCTCTCGAAAGATCTTGTTGCCATAAATCCACAGCAACCGACAGAGTTTGAATCGGGATTATATTACATAAGTTATTTGCATTGCTTTCCGCGTAAGAAATTTGTTATTTTGTCAAAAACTGGTAAGCATAGGACCATAGAAAACAGATCTGACGCAGCATATTCAGGAGAACGTTGGTGTGAAGCCCCGAACCTTTTTTTTTTAACATAATTAAATATCCCCATAAATACTTAATTAAATCAACCAATAAACAACAGCAACCAACAAGTACAAATGCAATTTCTTATAAATAAATAATCAAACAAACATATCCAGAACTATCCATCAATCCTAGTATAGTTCTAAAAACAGGTTCCAACAACATAATAAAACGCAACCAAACGAGTTCCTAGATCATCCTCTCTTCCTTGCCATGATTCCACGTCACACTTTTTCTTTACCTGCACCATAAAGAAAGAGCTGCATAAGTATTATCACAAATACTTAGTGAGACGATATTCCCATCAACAGGCTATATACACAAGCAAGATAGAAAAATCAAGACACTAAACAAAACCAATCAACAAATGAAACCAGGCAATTTCAGGAAGCTTAAAAGCTTCCAGCCATACCTTGTGTCGACCGACACCCTCCTAGTGTCGATCGTCACCAGACACCGACGCTGCAGCAGACCTGAAAAATGCACCTCGCCTCTCCCGATTCGGCTTTCTGCTGCCCACGTCGAGTCTCCCACGTCCCAAGGCACAAATACAAGCATACATGTTCCTATCAACCAACAATCACACCTCAAATCATTCCCAGTCAACCTATAGACTCAAACAAAGCATCAAAACTTCCCAACTTGCTTAGATAAGCCATGGTCACGCACTCACCTCGATTTAGGATTGATTTGAGAGAAAGAACAGAAGAATCCAGCACTCCAACAACCTTCTCTCAACCCACAGCCGCTGATCTGCTCCTCCTCCTCTTGCTAACACCAAAAACAAGCTTTTCTTCTCTCCTTAACTCACTCAAACCCTTCTCTTTTCTCTCTAGGTCAACCACAAAGCCAACTCTCTCTTTCTCTCTTCTCTAGAACGACAAAACACTCAAAGAATGGAGAGAAAGGAGGCTGTAACGTTATTAAAACGAGACCTAGGGTTATCCAAATCACTTCATGACTATATCGGTGATTTAAAATGAACATTTCAAACCAGAAATTATTGGTGTCGACCGACACCACCTCCCAAATTTGGGGTCGGGATGTTACAGTGGGTGGTTCATCTAATGTTCGATATGACTGGAAATTGGTGTAGATCTTCATGATACTACTGGCTGCATATTCAACGGTGAGATTAAGTTTCTAACAGTTAGAATTTGACTTACGTGTATGTTTCCAAGATAGATTTACATAGAAAAAATTGTGACAAAGTTTATATTGTTGCTCGGGTAAACGAGCTTGGCTTGAGCCCAAAATTTGCAGGAGTCTTTAAGACTCTCATAATTATGTCTAGGTTGATGGAGATCCAAGGTGGAGTTTAATAGTATGCGGTTGGAGGCAAGCTAGTAATTTGTCTAAAGGAGAAAGCAGAAGAGAGTTGTTCTTCATCTTCAATTAGGCTAAGGTTAGGGTGGTATTTGCGGATATGCAGTAACGTCTTTCCTTATATACTCTTCGATAGTTACTAAGTATAGGCTCGAGAATTATCTTTGGTTATTTATGTGAATTTGTGTGCATGATACAGTTAGGTCGTTAGTAACATGATACATAAAATGCATTAGTGACATGGTTTGATGTCATGCTTAACATACATTAAATTATAAAAATGATTATATATAAGTATATAAGAAGAGAAAACTAAAGAGTATGTGAAGGATACTTGAGGAGGTTGGACTGTAATGGACCGACGAGTTCATATACATGTCATTAAGTGCTATCGAGCAATAAGGGGAAGGATCGAGCTACGGGCCGTGGTCTTCCATAAGTAGGTTTGAGTAGCCTTCCATAAGTAAGCTTGAGTAGCCATGAGTTAAAAGAGGCTCGAGTATCCATAAGTTAAAATACTTAAAATTTAAAAAGAAAGTAAAATACTGTATCTTGTTGTGAGCAAGACAAATGCATCTTTGTTTGATTGATAGACATTATGAATCTATGCTAAGTAATGGTTATTGATTATATTTGGAATGTTTTTACTATATGTCTACTGGGCAGAGTTGATCTGCTCACTGAGTAAACTTGTTTTACTCACCCTTTTTTTTTTTTTTTTCTCTTTTTCTCCAAGTTAGTAAGTTTCAAAAATTGTGGGTTGAAGTTTGTTCGTTGGTGAATTTTAAAGAAATAAACGTTTTGGTAAGAATGGATGAATAATATACAGTCCTATCCTTTGTGGTGTGACGGGTATTACATTCAATCCATTGGCTAGAACAACATGACGACTTTTCCATCATACTAGAACCACGAGCCACTAGCCCACCAAAGTAGAACCACTAGCCCATCACTTCAACTTCTTGATTTTATAATTATATATATTCTTAGTCTAATGGTCACATATCACTTCAAAGTCTTTTTTAGGGGAATAAAAAGATCTTGTGCCAGTTAACGTTAGTGACTACCAGTCAACTTAAACTTCAGAAACCTTTTAATCACTCTTTCTGATATATTGTTCACAGTTTTGTTAGCGAAACTTCTTGATTGATACAAGGTAAAAGGTAGTCATTTTATATATGAAAGTTGTAGTGGAAGAGAGAGAGATAGAGCCCACATTAGAAGTCCACTGTAATGGGCCAAAACATTTTAATTCATATAATTAAATTTACTCAGATGTTATAGAAAAGTATGTTTATTATTAGACTATCATATATCTTTTAAAAATTACTCATATGTTTTGAGCATTTGTGTAATTATAGTTAACACCCTTCATTAGTTTTTTTAACTAATAAATTTTAATTCGTTTTTAATTAAAAATAATAAATAAAAATTTGATTATCCATGTCATTAATCCACATCACCAATCTCACGCTCCTCAAACTTATTTTATTTCCCCTCTTCTCTTTTTTTGTTTCCAAATCCAAAAAATCTTTTAGATCAAATAATCTGCAACTAACTTGGGTACAACATTTACAGAGATCTTCAAATTGCAGGATTGGGCTGGATCTTCCTAGACCCCACAGCCACAACGCTTGCCATAGGGTCCCAAATCAAAAGCTTCGTCAGATCTACTCGCAACCTCGCTCACGAAAAAAGTCATCAAAAATCAAAACCCAAATCAAAGAGATCTATGGAATTCTATATGATTCGTTACAGGTTTGAGTTGAAATCAAGAATAGCTACTCTTTTACTTTGATTTTACATGTCTCTCGTTTAATCTTCTTCTCAATTGATCTATTTGGAGACATTTCTACTTCTATCTATGTTTTGATTCATACGGTTTAGTCTTCCTCCTATGTATCCCTCAAACATATTTTTACGTTTCTTAATTTGATTGTTGTTATTTGACAAATAAATTTCATATTGTCTTCTCCAAAAAAATGTTGCTTTCCGATCTGTATTATAAATCAGCCGTAAAGTGATGTAACTCAGCCGTAACATGATATAACTCAGCCGTAACATATAATTTACACAACCTTTCGTCTTCCCTAAATGATAACTCAGTCGTGATATGTAATTTACCGAACCTTTTGTCTTCCCTGAAGCATATAACTCAGCTGTAACATAATATACACCCATCTTTCATCTTCTCTGGAGAATATAACTCAGTCGTGACATGTAAATTTACCGAACCTTTCGTCTTCCCTTAAACATATAACTCAGCCGTAATGTAATTTTACCGAACCTTTCGTCTTCCCTAGAACATATAACTCAGCCGTGACATGTAAATTGACTGAACCTTTCGTATTTCCTTAAGCATATAACTTAGCCGTAATGTAATTTTACCGAATCTTTCGTCTTCCCTGGAACATATAACTCAGCCGTAACATGTAAATTGACCGAACCTTTCATCTTCCCTTAAGCATATGACACATCCGGGACAGGTAAATTGCCGGCGAAACGATAAGAGACGCAACATTTCGTCTAACTTGATCATCGACCACAAACTTCACAAGTTTTTCGTGCGTTGTTTCCGCATCTATCTGCACAACTCTACACCCTCTTTCATCGGTGTTAAATACATATTTGTGTTTCTATACCCAATTACCGCGAACGACAATTACCGGAACAGGATCAACCATATCGGGAGAAGGATGAAAGAAATTGAAGAAGAATGAGGAAGACGATGAAGAATTGGAAGTTCCGGTGATGTGAAAAACTCAGGTGAAGAAGACGAGTTGAAAAAATTTGGCCCTATTTTTTTGTCCTTTGATGATGATGACATGGAATGTTGCATCCACGTCATATTTTAATTGATGAAGTGGCAAGTAAGCCATCAAACGAAAATGTAAATCAGCCTAATTAAACCAGCCATCAAACAAAACTTTAACTCAGTCGCAACATGAATACTATTACAGTAATTAAAAAAGGAAAAAACGGCAGCCAAATTCAGCCGTTTAATGTTGTAACTCAACTCAGCCGTAACGTTTAATAAGTCGGCCGTCATTGCATGCTATTCTAGTAATTAATCTTTCGCTACTAAGTCAGCCGTAATGAGGCCGAGTTTTCCGTTAATCCAGCTCATTACGGCTGATTTATGACACTTGAACATAAATCAGCCGTAACGTAATCCTATAACTAAGCTGTATTTGATAACTCAGCTAGCCGGAGAAAGTTAAGTCAACCGTGTCGAAGCAATAACCCAGCCAAAAATTTGACAAATCAACCATCGGGTGAAAACTCAGCCGTAACTTAGGCTGGGTTATGCTCGAATGTCAGCAATTTTCTCATAACTTAGACAGATTTCAGTAAGTCAGTCGAACTCTAGGCTGGGTTATACTCGTAAGTCAGTCGTTGCTCAAACTCAGCCATTTCT